>NC_043007.1:56141061-56191061 GCF_006345805.1 Octopus sinensis | reverse complement strand
CTCACAATATTTCAATTGTTCTACTTTGTAGTCTTCTACAGGAATTATCAGTTTTAGACATTGATATATATGGGCTTGTGTCTTCGTCGTGATTGTTTTAGTTTCAATCTTTTGAACGTTTTACTTTCTCATCCTCTTCTGTAATTAGACTATTTGTTTATTTTTCTATATTTATTAATTTATTTTCAATTTAATCTTAATGTATTTTTCATATTATTACATCTTGATCATATAACAATTATTTTAATTTTTAAATATTTATTCTCTTAAGTAAAACAATTTTTCTGAAACACATTATTTTTTCAGTGAATGTATGGGTTATTTTCCTTTAAAATTCTCATTAACTCAATTTACCTTTTACTCATAGATTATATTTCGAATTAATACTGATCAAAGGACATTTTAACGTGCCCTAATTAATTATATACTGAATTACTTGGTTCTACACACCTCCTATCTGTATTTAAACTGGTCAATATTAGTTTAACTGGGGTAGGAATTTTGCAATAATCATTCTTCAAGTTGATGGGCAGTGATGAAGAAACTATGCACTACATTACATTTCTAGCATGATCTGCTGATAAATACAATTCCTAAGTAGGTCTGATGAGATACTTCCTTATCACTTATACGGGTCGAATATTATATGCTTTACTACTGTCCAACCCACTTAAATTGTTCTCTACTCCAAGCAGTGTGGTATAGTTTTGGTAAAGTTAAGTAGGCGTTAAATTTTCTATCTCTGTAGAAATATCGCCGAGAAATATAGGATCGGTTAATATGCATCGTTATTGCATGGCAGAATTTTGGGAGTTGCCAACCTATCCAAAACGCACGTAGGCGAGTAAAGAATGTATGATACTCTATAGTTTTTTTTTTTACTATGCTAAATTTATTCTGTGTTTGAACTTCGGATTTACAAATTGGATGGGCAGCAGAAAGTAATTTTACGGCCTATGGAGATTGCAATGGTTTTTAATTAGCCAAATTTGCTTACTACAGAGTGCTTATACAGTATTCACTGGATTTTTAATATCTTTTTCTTTTGTGTATATATATATATATGTGTGTGTGTGTGATAAATATAAATGTATCTGCACATATAAGTATATATATATATATATATATATATATATATATATATATATAATATATATATATATATATATATATATATATATATATATATATATATATATACACATATATATGTATATATCATATCAAAGGGAAATGGAATTTAATTAAAATTAAAAACATTCAATCAAAATTTACATTTCCAGTGGTCTAACGTGTAAAAATATTTAGTCAAAAAGACTATATATATGATATAGTGTATATTTAAACACATAAGGAATCCACTTATAGGGATTCTACACGATAGAAAGAACAGCTAGGTTCTGTAACTACAAAAATTACGGATAAAATTCGACAGGAATAAATTTGGAAATGAAAAACATTTACCATCTAGTTTCCTGGACCAATTGGTTTCTAATCATCTTTTAGCGAGTTAAGGAGAACTCAAAAGGTTTGATTTTTTTCAGCAGGTCCAACCTAGGGTTAAACATATCCACACGAGACAAACAAGACTACCTGTCTCGTGTTTATACGAACTAACTTTTCAAATTTTACTGCGCATACGCAGTCCTTCGCTGGCTACAATAAAAATCCGCCAACTTATAACCGAAAATTATCCATAAACTTACAGTATTTAATCATATCAAAGGGAAATGGAATTTAATTAAAATTAAAAACAGGTATTGAAATGATAGTTATAGAAAGATAGGAAGTCGGAGAGGACAAAAACATTCATGTGTTTTCTTTAAGCAAACCTAGTGGAAGCAAAATGGAAACACAGCGAAGTATCAATCTGGGCGGGTTTCCTTTCAAATAAAGTAAGTATTTTAGCTCAGTTTCCAGTGCTTTGGACAACTTTTCAATGTGGTTCTAAATACATTACGTTCTTACATTGATTTATGAGTTATATAAAAATCAATGGACTTGCAGTGCATGACTAATATGTCTCGACTGCACGCCACTGATAATATATATATGTACATATGCATATATGGGTACAGTTCGTCACCAAGAGTAAATAACAGGAAATACGCAAACAACGAGAGAAACAAATAGAAAACAGGACAAGTAACACAAAGAACGACCTTTCATCGGTTGCTGACTGTCTTACCTACTCCTCATTTCGAACATTGAGCAACAGCATGAGTCTTCAAAGACATTTGACCCATTAGTACCACAGTAAAATTTGAGATTTATGGAGGGTCAAAATTGGGGAAAAAAACAGGACAGTGGAGAAATACAAGGAAACCGAACGAAAACAAACATGGAGGGTTGTTAGACCACAAAAAGGGTAAAATACATACACACACACACACACACTCACACACACACACATACATACATATATATGTATTTCTTTTATTCTTTCATTTTTTACTTGTTTCAGTCATTTGACTGCAGCCATGCTGGAACACCGCAGGGCTTATTCTTTATAAGCCTAGCACTTATTCTATCGGTCTCTTTTACCGAACCGCTAGGTTACGGTGATATAAACACACCAACAACGGTTGTCAAGCGATGGTAGGGGGCAAATACAGACACACAAACACATGCATGCATACATACATACATACATGCATACATACATACATACATACATACATACATACATACATACATACATAACATACATACATACATACATACATACATACATACATACATACATATAAAAAGGGATTGGCAAATCGCCTCACCAGGCGCCGAAACTAGACGCCAAAGGCGCTAAAACCTCCTTAAAACTCCCCCAAAACACAGGATGTAGTCGAGGAGTCATTTTAAGGACGTCCTAGCGCCTTTGGCGTCTATTTTCAGCGCGTGGTGAGGCGTTTTGCCAATCCCTTATTATAATATAATATTTAGAAAACTTACCTATAAGGTTTTTATTTTCGTGTTGGCCTCCTGAGAAAATCATGAATGATTTTATCTTTATTATATCATTAAAATTTACATATACATATATACATATACATAAATATACATACGCAACAGGCTTCTTTCAGATT
This sequence comes from Octopus sinensis, assembly GCF_006345805.1. Taxonomy (NCBI): domain Eukaryota; kingdom Metazoa; phylum Mollusca; class Cephalopoda; order Octopoda; family Octopodidae; genus Octopus; species Octopus sinensis. The sequence continues at coordinate 56,187,978 of NC_043007.1, read as the reverse complement.
CCGTTTACAAAATCTACTCACAAGGCTTTGGTCGGCCCAAGGCTACAGTAGAAGACAGTTACCCAAGATGTCGTGGTGGGACTGAAACCGAAACCATATGGTTAGGAAGCAAGTTTCTTACCACACAGCCATACCTGTATGTATGTATGTATATATATATATTTATGTATACACACATACACACACACACACACACACACACATACACACACACACATATATATATATATATATATATATATTATATTATATATATATATATATTATATATATATATATATATATAATATATATATATATATATATATATATGTATGTATGTATATGTATATATATGTATAATTCTCAAAATATAATTATAATTAAGGGCACTGGAATATCAGCGCCTATACGCTGGAAGCAGTTGTCAAATACCTACAATCCACTCTAAATTTCTTCTCTATTTATAACCCAAGGCCGAGAGTGCGAGGAAATGAGCAAGAAGATTTACAAATCTCCGATACACCTATATATTAAGATTTCGTGCTCTGTAATGAAGATTACTTTGCACTCCTAAGTAGATATAAAACGACAATACATAAATTAAAAATACGAATGCATACCGATAAAGTTTTGACATTTTTGTCCTTTAATTATAATTATGTGCCCTTCATAATAATTATACTCTTTTACTTATTTCACTCATTTGACTGCGGCCATGTTGGAGCACCATGTTTAGTCGAGCAAATCGACCCAAGGACTTATTCTTTGTAAGCCTAGTACTTATTCTATTACTCTTTTACTCTTTACTCTTTTACTTGTTTCAGTCATTTGACTGCGGCCATGCTGGAGCACCACCTTTTAGTACTTATTCTATCGGTCTCTTTTTGCCGAACCGCTAAGTGACGGGGACGTAAACACACCAGCATCGGTTGTCAAGCAATGCTAGGGGGACAAATACAGACACACAAACACACACACACATATACATATATATATACATATATACGACAGGCTTCTTTCAGTTTCTGTCTACCAAATCCACTCACAAGGCATTGGTCGGCCCGGGGCTATAGCAGAAGACACTTGCCCAAGATGCCACGCAGTGGGACTGAACCCGCAACCGTGTGGTTGGTTAGCAAGCTACTTACCACACAGCCACTCCTACGCCTATATCTTTTGGTATCTTTTGCCGAACAACTAAGCTACGGGGACGTAAACACACCAGCATCGGCTATCAAGCGATGTTGGATGGGGGACAAACACAGACACAAATATATACACAAGCACACACACACACACACGCACACATATATATGTGTGCGTGTGTGTGTGTGTTTCCGTCTACCAAATCCACTCACAAGGTATTGGTCGGCCCGTGGATATAGTAGGAGACATCTGCCCAAAGTGCCACGCAGTGGGACTGAATCCGGAACCATGTGGTTGGTAAGCAAGCTACTTATCACACAGCCACTCCTGCGCCTATAATTATTTTTATATATTTATATACTTAAAAATTAATTGTACCTTTATGGTCATTTTTCATGCGCTAGCCACTGACATAACCAGGTTAATGATTATATCCTCAATTTATAAGTGTATATATATATATATATATATACACACACATATAGGTACATATACATACATATACACAGGTATACACACGTACATAAAAATAATTGCATAGATGTGTGTGTGTGTGTATGTGCATGTGATTGTTTAATTTATCTGGGTCATTCACATTGAGGGAAAAGTGCTATGTTTTAAAATCATTTTGTTATAATTCATTGATAATTTTAATATCTAATCTGAATCATTAACCTATAAAATGTATTTGAAACTTATTCTTTATAACATCATTTCAAAAACCCAAAGACGCTCCCAAATATAACAGACGTGTTACAGCTACCACTGTCTTTCATAATAGTACTGGAATTAAAAGTTATATTAAGTGGTGTCAACACACTAATTACTAACAGTTGATAATAGGATAAATGCACTTTTTCACTTAAAGAATTTTAGTATCAATTAACTTGTTAAATTTCAAAAGAAATTTATTTTAAAATTTAAGCTATCAGTTTGAAGTTAAAGTTCCAGATAACATTGATCTCATATATAATCAATTACCCCAAGGTAAATTTATGACTCCTTAAGCACAAAACATCATTAGGTTTTGATGAATCAATGCTATAGGTAGACTTCATCCGTTGCACCATTACATTAAATCTTAAATTTAATTATCTTTCTGTGCCCCTAGCAATTTATAATTAACTGATCAAGACTGGCCTTATCTTATATAGCAAATACTGATTTCAAATTTTGGTACAAGGCCAGTAATCTTGAGGGATAGAATAAGTCGATTATGTCGATCCCAGCCCTCAAATGGTACTTACTTTATCGACCACGAAAGAATGAAAAGCAAAGTCGACTCCTGCGGAATTTGAACTCAGAACGTGAAGACGGACGAATGCATTTAGCCCAACGTGCTAACGATTCTGCCAAGTTCGCTGCCTTCTTATGCAACAAATATTGGTTTCAAATTTTGGCACAAGGCCAGAAATTTCAGGGGAAGGGGATCAGTCGATTACATCGACTCCAGTGTTCAACTGGTACATATTTTATCGACCCTGAAAGGATGAAAGGTAAAGTCTACCTCAGCAGAATTTGAACTCAGAACGTACTGAGGAACGAAATTCTGCTCAGGATTTTGCCCAGCGTACAGACGGTTCTGCCAGTTCACAGCTTTCATATATAAAAAAAATATTGCGATGGGGAATCGCAGGTTTATAATATCAAACAGAAAGGCTCAACGTGGAAATAGAGCAAGGACTGGATGGCACTCAAACGACTATGAAACTAGATAAAAGAAAACCTAATGTAATTTACAGCCAACGATAAATTATATGTTTCATATGACAATTATACTAGCAAAGCTGCCTGGTGTTTGCAGTGATTTGACCGAAAGAAGGTTGATAGGTTATAATTACTTTTAGAGAGATTTTCCTTCTATATTTATTAATTTATATGAAATCGAGAAATATATGTTGTTTATTTTCTGCATACTTATTCGCGTTTAGCTTTATTTATCAACGTTGGTTACTGTATTAACTTTGAACTCGTATTAACTTTAAACAAAGAGAAATGACGTCCGTGACGATAATGAGTCGCAATATATGTAAAATGTAAGACCTACACGCGAAAATTAAAACCTGACTACAGCTGACTTGGCACGATTGGAACCCATCTTTAGTCTACAATATTCCTCCTCAGTTCTCAGCCTACCTATAAAACGAGCCTTAAAATATAAATTATGTTAATTCGACGAGCTTTAGAATGTGCATCTGTCTCAGCTTGAAGTGTGTTAAGACAGAAAAACTTTTCTCTTCTTTCCATGGATATAGAATAATGATTGTAGACACTAAGAATTTTTTGTCTTGATCAAAGTCCAATACCACCGCACCACACATGCGCGCGCGCACGCACACACACACACACACACACACACACACACACAGAGAACTGCAAATCAAACCAAAACACAAACCAGTTGTTTGTAATAAACTACAGGCAGCAATCAATCAGTTAATCAATGATATAATCCCCACCCTACTAAAATCAAACAAAAAAATCAAAATTCACTACTCGACTCACCACAAATTCTCCCCTCATCATAAACTAACAAGGTCGTCTATATATTTTTTTTCTAGGAATTCATTAAAAAAATCTTTCATAATCAATTTACTGCACTGACAACATCAAAGCTTTGCAATGCAGTATTTTAGATCGATATAGCTTTTGATGGCAAATCGATCAGTGTAGGCGACCACTGGCGAAGTAGTCCAGAAGTAATGCAGCATCTTGTTAGGAGGACAAGCAAGTTGTTTTCACAAGTAGACGTCACGGAGGGAAGAGAGCGAGTTTTGCTCCAACACTCTGAAAACGCAGACATTTCTGAATATGGGCGCGTATCTGTGTGCGTATGTACTTGTATGTGTATGTATGTGTATGCATGTGCATCTGTGTATGTGTGTGTGTTTGTGTGTGTCTATGGGGGCGGTTTTACATGCCTAGTATCTACCTTTGGTGTTGCTCTAGCATGACAGCATTGGACCAACTTTTTTGTTCTATTTCTTCCAATATACGCGAAAACCTTGTGATCTGGACAAAAGATTTCAACCTGCTTCGACATTTAAATCTCTCGGTGGAACTGTGTGGAGAATTCGAGACAATAGTCAAATAATTTTGATTGACAATATAGCACTGAGAAAATGGTAATCAAACTGAAAGGTCAAAGTCGTTTAACACTGAAGTCAAAACAAGATTTTCCACCTCCTTTTCCTCTGCATCACCATCATCGTCGAGATATTCTTCTTCTTCATCATCATCATCATCATCATCATCATCATCATCATCATCATCAATCATCGTCGTCATCATCATCATCATCATCATCATCATCATCATCATCACCACCACCATCATCATCATCATCATCATCATCATCATCATCATCATCATCATCATCATCATCATCATCATCATCATCATCAATCATCGTCGTCATCATCATCATCATCATCATCATCATCATCATCATCATCACCACCACCACCATCATCATCATCATCATCATCATCATCATCATCATCATCATCATCATCATCATCATCATCATCATCATCATCACCATCATAAACATCGTGGTTTGCTGCCGTTCTCATCGTCATCTGTAACATGATCATGTTCATCAACATCAGCAGCAGTAGCTGCGATAATAAACTCTTAGCGTTACAACAGCTGTAATTAAATATCGCTTGTGAGAACAATACAAACTGCAGTATCAAGAATATTAATCCTTCCTACTAAAGACACAAGGCCTGAAACTTTGTTGGGGAAGGGACTAGTCGAATACGTCGATCCAGTGTTTTACTGGTACTTATTTTATCGACCTTCAAAGGATGAAAGGCAAAGTTGACCTTGCCGGAATTAGAACTCAGAACGTAAAGACAGGCGAAATACAAGAATAATAATTACAACATAACGAGCATCATGCAACATTCCCTTAGATCAAGAATATGACCACATTTTTCATATTTTCTATAGAACTATGCACGAGTTTTTAAAATCTTTTTTTTATCTTTTGCCTTTTATTTTTTAAGTCATTCGACTGCGGCCATGCTGAGACACCGCCTTGAAGAATTTGTAATCGACTTAATCGACTCCAGTGCTTTTTTTAAAGCTTGGTACTTATTCTTTCGATATCTTTTGCCGAGCTGCTAGGGACACCAATACCGGTGGTCAAACGATGGTGGGGGACAAACACTGGCACAAAGAAACATACACACACACACACACACACACACACACACACACACACACACACACACACACCACACACACACACACACAAACACACAAGCTCACATACGTGTATGTATTTATGTATATGTACATACCACGGATTTCTTTCAGTTTCGGTCCACCATATCCACTCACAAAGCTTTTGTCCATTAAGAACCGATGAAGTGGTGCTCCTGCCCATATAGAGAACTTCGAAGATCAATATAAGCAATATACCACCAGAGGTTAATGTAGATTAGCTAGTCGCGGCATTAACATTGGGACTAGAAGAAAAGATCACACTGCTGGAGGCAGTGGTAATAGAAGATAGAATCTGGCAGAGACAAGGTGTTAAAATTACTATTCAAGCCGAGCCCTGACTCTGGAAAAAATTCCAGAAATTATACAAGTAGGAGAGACCAGGTAATGGTCGAGAGGAGGCAACCACAGTGTTTTAACTATAGGAAGAAAAAAAAGCCATGTGTAATCCTCCCAGAAAAGAAACAAAAGAAAAAGATGTAAAAGAACAAGAAACGCAGGAAGAGACAGAAACCAGCAGCGGAACACCAGTAAACGACAATGAAGGGAAGGAGTGGTTCGTGAATAAAAATAAAATAAAACCAACCTGCCCAGAAAAAAGCAATAACAGGACATTTAAAAAGGCAATCTTTGCCAATAAAAACCGAAGAGAAATAAGACAGTTACATGGCGGTACGGGTCTCAAACAGCAGACTAATGAACAGCCTGAACACTATCCACGCCAAGCAAATGGAAGAAGAGAAATGTGAAGAAGGTTTTGCGATTTATCACATCGACTCAAAAAACTACAACATACTTGCGAGCGAGCTCAGGAATGATGTAGGTTCCCTGAGACTATACATCTCACTTGTAATCTACAATGGCCTACTCAATCCGACTCCACGAGTCCGTTAAAAAGAAAGGGTACCAGATTCACCACCACCACCATCTCCAGTAACCGACGAAGCAAGATAAGACTTTATGGCTGTTCACGTAAATTGTGTGAATGTACGTGGCCTAACGTCGAATTGGAAGCAAGAGTTTCCTGAATGACGTTAGGGCACGGAACTTAGATGTTGTTGTTGTTACTGAAACCTGGTTAAAAGGGCCAAGAGATCTGCTCCCGCTCCTGGACGGTTACGAGAAATTTATTTCTCTAGGCCGGCCTGCGGGCGGATGTTGGGTGTTGGATCTATTAAAAAGAAACCGAGTTTCAGAGAAAAAGTTGATTTTTGTTGATCCAGAAGGTACGCTTGTCGTTTTGGATTTGACGTTCAGCTGTGGTGTGATAATCAGACTAGTTGAAATTTACGCACCCAATTCCAGTCAGACTGATTATTTTCGTGACGTAGAGAAGTTTCTGGGCACGTCACATTCATTAGTTCTGTTAGGAAACTTTAACACTATTCGCGATGCAGGCGTGGATAGTGTTGTCTCGAATACGGATAGGAAAACAAATCCTGACTTCCGGGATCTACTAAGTCGTTTTCAGCTAGTAGATCCATACGGACTAGAATTCCCGAACGCCCCATTGTGGACATAGTCAAGCGGCGACGGGTCTTTAAGGTCTTACATAGATATAATTCTAATTAGAAAGACTGATAAAGATATAGCTAAGTGCCCAGTTTCACCCAGTCAGCTACAGTGATCACAAGTTTGTCACTTGTAAGCTGAACCTAGATAAGCTATATAGTAAAGGTTCCGGCTACTGGAAACTCAATACATCCCTTTTGGAGATTGAATTGTACAGGAACCGGATTAAGTTCTTGATACAGAGGGCAATGACCGGTACCATTATTAACAACAAGTGGTGGTATGTCCTAAAAAGAGCGATTAAATTTGAGTCTATTTGATATAGCATAGCTTTAGTGACTAGAGAACGTAGGAGGGAAGAAGTAGTTAAGGCCCTAGAGAAAGGCATGAGAACTGGCAGTGCATCCCAGGTGAAGGCAAAGAGACTGGAATTAAACCAGCACTTCGAAGCCAAGCACAATGGCTGTATTGTCAGGGCTAGACTTCGTGCAATAGTTTGCGAGGGGATCAGGGCCGCTGGATGGACCCGAATGGTGGAAGCCGAACGTGGAAATGATTCAGCAGTCCGATTGTTGACGAATCTACAAGGAAATGTGTAAGACTTTTCTGGAGCACTTCGCCCAGCTTTTCGGGCGGAGCGACGAACCGGACAGTAGGTTGGACCATACAGACTTCCTCGCCGGGTTTCTGCGTCTCCCAAGGTGGGATGTGGAGTGCTGTGAAGGGTCGATTACACCTGAAGAAGTGATAGAGGCTCTAGCGGATATCGGTGTTGGTAAGGCACCGGGTCTTGATAGTCTGCCTTACGAATTATAAATGAGTATGCCAGACTTGCTCAGGCGCCTACTGGCTAGTGTTTACACGAACTAGTAGTAGAATGGGATGATTCCCAGATCTGTACGCCGAGGAGTGGTGACGCTGGTCAGAAAGGACCCAAGGGGATAAAATAGAGAACTTTAAATTCCTCTCTCTGCTAAACGCAGAGCTGAAGATTTTGGCCAAGATGTTAGCAAAAAGATTGACGCGTGTCGATGATAGTCTGATCGAGGAAGCACAGACATGTGCTATCCTCGGCAGAAGAATCCAGGATAATCTGCATCTTCTACGCTACACCATAGAAGGGTTTGGTAGTGATCCTGGCAAGGGTGGGGCACTGGTCCATTTAGACCAAGCTAAAGCATTCGATAGGGTAGACTATCATTACCTGGTATCCGTTTTCGCGCAGTTCGGACTAGGTCTTGGCTTCCTTAGGTGGATCATACAATTGTACGACAACATTGACTCGATTGTTCGGGTGAACTGTTTTCTCTCAAAGCTGTTCTGCATCAAACGTTCGATTCGCCAAGGATATCCACTCTCACCACTTTTGTATGTGATGGCTCTTGAGCCGTTACAGTAAAAGATGAGTGGCATCCCGGCGAAGTCAGGTTGTGGAGGATCGGTTTTAGCATATGCGGACATTACCATCATCGTGACCTATAGGGGGTAGGTGAAACCATCAAGGTTTACGAGACGGTGGCAGGAGCAAAGATTAACCTGGAAAAAGATTAACCGGGAAAATTAACAAAGATTAACTCGACACCTGGAGGGGAAAGTGGATGCCTTCGGATAGCGTCGTGGGATGTTGGACGGAGAGTCCAGTTAAGTTACTAGGAGTCTAGTTTGGCCCAGATCTCCAGATAGAAAAGAACAGATATCGAACAAGGTGACCCTCGTAGTCAAGACCTGGTCTTGGTGGTGGCTATCTTTGAAAGGGAGGGCGAAGGTGGCCAATGTGTTCCTCTCGTCGACCATAATTTACCGCCTAACGGTCATTCCTTGTAAAATGGAAAAGCTCTACATTGTATTTTGTCCCCTCTGTGTTCGGTCCCGTGTGGCTAATAAAGAAAGATATAATTTTATCCTTTTACTTGTTTCAGTTATTTGGATGCGGCCATGCTGGAGCACCGCCTTTAGTCAAACAAATCGACCCCAGTACTTATTCTTTGTACGCCTAGTACTGATTTTATCGGGCTCTTTTGCAGAACCGCTAAGTTACAGAATCGTAAACACACCAACATCAGTTGACTAGTGATGGTGGTGGGGGCGACAAACACAGACACACACAAAATATGTGTGTGCGTGTGTGTGTGTGTGTGTGTGTGTGTTATAATGTGCACGAGGATCCACATGGTGACGAGGATATAAACAATTCACGTGGACAACGTTGAAAATAAGCCATTTACGCAGTCGACATTGAAAAACTTTTCACGTGGAGAAATTAAAAACGTGACAGAGAAGTAACAAACATTTTTGCTGTACATATTGCAAAAACAGCAACCACAACAACTCAAAGAACAACAAGAACAACAAATGTTTTAGCAACAAATGATGCAACTAATGAAGTTGGTAACAAAACCGGAAAATACGTTTCCGCCAAACCATGTAGCGAATTCAATAAATGAATTTAAATATGACCCAGAAGAAAAAGGAGTCACCTTCGAGGCAGTAAGTTTCTGAGCAAAACTCAGACACTTTGAACGAGTCTGGAGTTAGTTTATCTAGTTTAAATCTCGCACCCTCTGCTCACTCTACCCGCATATGTGTTAAATATTTCGTCATCGCTTTCTTCAGTGTTCAAATACGTTTTTGCAATGAACATCCTACATAAAATGAAAATTGTGTCCGTGAAATGTATATCAGAAACTTTTTTAGGCAATATAAACTTACAATATTTTTCATGCTCTATCGTTGCTAGTTTCCTCAGAATTACACGCGTTTTCACTTCGTCCGTCCAGTCTTAGCATTCTTTTTTGAAATGCCTTTCCTGAACTGATCCAAGTAAAATATAAGACATCCACACCTATGCGTGTGCGCACCCACACATGCACATCCATCGATCTATATATAAATATGGATGTGTATGGATAAAAGCAATTGTGTTAATGTGTGTGTGTTCGTGCGTGTGTGGGCACATGAGTGGGTGGGCGTGCATGTATGTGTCTGTGCGTATGGATGTGTGGTTTGCTGCTCAGCCAAAGCCTCCTGAGTGGATTTAGTAGACGGAAACAGAAAGAAGCCAGTGGTGTATATGCGTGTGTGTGTGTGTGTGTGTGTGTGTGTATGTGTGTGTGTGTGTGCGTGTGTGCGTGTGTGTGCATGTGTGTGTGTGTGTGAGTGTGTGTGTGTTTTGTGCCTCCTCACCACTTGCTTTGTTCTATGTCCCCGTAGCCAAGCAGGAGATTTGATCGAAAATGCATTTTTGATCAAATCCCCTGCGAGTTTACTTGGGATTCCTTAACGACAATGTAACCTTCATTTGACTAAGATATCTTCGACCTGATAAGTACCTAGAGGAGTACCTCTCCTTTGAGCAATTACTACTTTTGAGGTTCTGCTTGGAATTTACCGGCTCCTTTCCCTAAATTTGGATTATTTATATACATACATACAAATTATATCATATGTAAACAAACGTAAGTTTGTTTTTGAAGCGCTAAAATGTATTGTACTACAAGTAGAAAGATATATTTTTTTCAACGCGTAGTACTGATAGAACAGCATATATAGGATAAAATCCTTACAGAGTAGAAAAATTTGTCAGCAGCCAGCTATGAAACTCGAACTCACATCCCTTCAGTTTACGGTCAAAGTGCTTTACCATGGTAAAGTCTCATGACTGGTTGCTGAAAAACATTTTCTGTTCAGTAAAGATTTTATCCTGTATATATGCTGTTCTATCAGTACTTACGCTTTGCAAAATATGTCTTTCTACTTGTACTACATTTCATACATACGTGCATAAATACATACATACATACATACATACATACATACATACATACATACATACATACATACATACATACATACATACATACATACATCAGTTGAATAAATTTAAAACACGGTCTGGTTTTCACGTTTTTTATTATGGTATTTCAAAAAATATAAAATTGTTTACAATGTTGAAGTGTGTTAAACATTAAAAAATATTTTGTAATGTTCATAAATTTCAATTAGCGCTTTCATACGTTCGTAGTAATCATCGATTTCAAAATGTATTTAATTGACATTTGAGTTCTTGACATCTGTAGTAAAATGACTGACTTCTTAAGTTTTGTACAGTCTCAAAACATAATAATTCCCTCACTCCTAATGAAAGGGACTATATTACCAATTTTGAGTCGAAATCCAGCAACTTCTAAGGCTTACCTAAAATACATAAGTGAAAAGAAAGAGAAAACGTTATCAAGAAACAAGGCAGTGAATACATAAAACTACTACAACCAAAAGACCTTCAGCTAAGACCCATTATAGCTGGTCCAGCCTGTCCTACACATCGTCTGTGCAACCGCATTGACATTATCTATGAAATATGTGTACAATGTGACACCGAAAAGTTCGGTTCTATGCAAAGGCTAAAATATTTGTGTAACTCCAAACACCCAGAATTACAATTTTCCCCAAAAGCCCAACGTGTCATTAGGTGTGAATTGGTACATGTAACGGCAATGTCTGATTTAAAGAAGGCTGGAACTATAAGCCTAGCCATTGAAGATAATCATCCCTCCTGCACTGACGAACAGATAAAACGGTCGGCTAAATCTTGTAGTGAACAATACACCAACAATTTAACTGAAAGCCATAGCTATATTGTACAAACAGAAGAACACTAAAACTCGTGGATGCCTTACAAGTGATCTGGGATGATATGCTTCAACAAATCCAAAATCTTGATGTGAATCATAGGCAACCATAAACCTTTTTATATATGTCTCAACCACACAATCGAGATATACAGGCAGAAAGCCTAATCCAGCATGGTCATGTAACTTGAAAAATAAAATTTTATTCATGGGAAGAAGTATCTCACAGATCATTGTAGTTATGAAATGTAACAGAGAACAACTTCATGGGGCATTAAGAGGAACTACGAAAAATAAACTAGAGAAGCGATTTGGTGATACAGGATTGAAAAACCTAAACGCCAAACAGCACCGCCTGCAACATCTCACAGCTACGGCTGAAAACTAAAGAAACAATTTAGAGCATATAAACCGTAATTGCTCAATAAATGATATGTCAGCTCATCGCAACTTCAATGCAAAAGGCTCAGTCTCTGTAAAAGACACCCCCACAAAAGATCAGGGTGAGGGCTACTGGAAATCGGTATGGGAAGCAAATGATCGATTCAACAATCAAGCTATATAGCTAAAAGAACGGAAACAGGACTATTGCAAGCATGTCCAGCAAAAGGCATATGAAATAGATGGCGAAATGTTGGAAACAGTCCACGGAAAATGTCCAACAGGTAATCCTCAGGACCAGACCTCATAACAGGTTACTGGCTTAATAATTTCCCATTTTATCGGCGAAATTTCATGCGATTGTATGGAAAAAATGTCAAGGAGAATATGGAGAATACGGAAAATATCAAGGGCACACAAGAACGGCCCCAATGATTATCACCTGCAACTACTCTCCTCACTCCCCCCCCACATACATACACACAAAATAGCCACACCATCCGTGCTAAAAGTTACCGCCTGACGTGTACACTATCGGAAGAACTTGGTCCTTCACAAAGCACCATCAATCGATGATTCTATAAGCTTGTCTTTGTGAACAGTCGCAAAGCTCTTCATGAACTGACCAATGGCCATGCTCAATGACGTGCGAACATTTGCAAACAACTGCTGGCAAATCCTCGAGATGCCTACTTTGGCGTCGAATTGTAACCGGGGATAAAATTGGATGTATTTTCGTAATCTTAATAATATATATCAGTGTTTTCATTCCGGCAAAGCTTCAGAATTTGTGGATAAATAATGACGGTTTGGACAGAAGTTTGCATTTTATTTTGACCCAGAAATGGGTGCAGGGATTTTTTGCCTCTAAGCCAGCCAAATGTTATAACATTGGAGTTAAGCTTCTGGAACATCGAATGCAACACGGAATAGAATATGTTGGGTTATATTTTGATGAATAAATGTTTTTCATATGTAATTTGTTATAAGCTTGAAACACGGAAAAGCTTTTGACTAAACCTAGTAAATATTATAAGTAACTGGAATACTCAGCCTTAATTCAATGACTAGTTATTCCATTGATTGCACAACTGCAATAGCTAACACCAAAACTGAGAAGGAATACATTTAGTTCGATAACGCTGGTAAAGTGCCCATTTGCACACTATAATAGTGTCTTCAGTCTAAGCTATATTGCAGCGCAGTTTTAAAGGAATTGGAAAGTAAAAAAATCTTGTCTTCGGTAGACTAAATATAATGACTTCGTCATACCAGTGGATTATGGGATATACCAACCGACTAATACAGAGAAAGAGAGAATTGTAGAAAATCTATAAGTTTGTATTATACAAATTGTTATTTACATAGCATATGTAGGTTATACATTTTACAGTTATTTGATCAATTTAAAACACAATAATCAACTGTAGAAATGAGGTGATTTCTGATTAAGTATAAATCCACTGAATAAGTTTTCGTACACATTAAAAGTTTTATGAAAAGTGCTATATAGACATTTAGTCAGAAATCATCATTTGTGAATTCAATCAAGTATGAAAACAAAAGAATCTACTTTCTTTGAAGAATCTATATAAGCTACATATGTCATTCTTATGCCAAATTTTCGGTGACGAGCTGTAGTTAGAAATATTATATATTTCTTTGAAGACATTTCCATTAACCAGTGAAGTTGAATTAAATGTGTAGGACTGTACCAAGATTTATGCAATAAGTACACGATAGTAGAAACTATTGACTTCTCTGAGTTCAAAGAAAATATTGTTTCTTAACCAGTGACAAAGATAAATCCTTAACTTCAAATACAGAACACTCAGGCCTTTTGTTTACCATCGAGATTTTTCTTTTTCTCATCCTTTTCATCAACATGATAATAAAATTCTTTCTTTTTCTTCTTCTCCTTCTCCTCCACCTTCTCCTACTGTTTTCTGTTAACCTTCTTCTCCGCCTCCGGTTTCTTCCCAATTCTGAGGTCAATATTTTAAAGCTAGCATAAGAAGAGCAAGAGGAGTCTGAAACTTGATTTGAAATACGAAGCAATTTATTCACATGACCAACTCACTTTGGAATTGCATAACCATAACGACTACTAATTTCTAGTTCACTCAACATTTCAGCTTCTGTAAAGAATGAACTGTTGGAAAAGTTGTCATGGAGAAATCGATAAACCATTTGTCTTATCAAGTCGGCCACGCTCCATATGATGACACTATCATTATGTATTATGTCCTTTGGAAATACATAAATGTCTCAACTTCCAAATTCTATTCCCCCAGAGTTTCAGCTTTGATGCTTATATAAAGAATTTTAGATGATATCATTGTTATTGTTATCATATATGATAATGCTAACACTAGATTTATGTCATGACCTTGGCCGAAATATATTTTGCCAAGGTCAGCCCACCGAAACTAACAAGAGATTTTAAGATTGAGAACGAAGTCGAGATATAGAAAGAATGCTATTAAATAATGTTGTTTGAAAATCTGCAAATTTTGATTTAAAGCTATGTCAATATGTCATGCTTGGAAAGTGGGGAACTCGCAGAATCGTTATCAGGCCAGGCAAAATGCTTAGCGGCATTTCGTCCATCTTCACGTTCTGAGTTCAAATTCCGCCGAAGTCGACTTTGCCTTTCATCCTTTCGGTTTTCGATAAAATAAGTACCAGTTGAACACTAGCGTCAATGTAATCGACTTACCCCACCCCTTAAAACTGCTGCCATTTTGCCAAAATTTGGTAATTTTCATGATATTTTTACTGTTCATCATTTTGGACTTGATAAAATAAGCACAAGTAACATATTGGTCTCAGAATTTGACACAAGGCCAGTAGGTTCGGAGCAGGGGTAAGTCGACTATATCGACCCCAGTGCTCAACTAGCACTTATTTTATAGACCCTGAAAGGATGAAAGGTAAAGTCGACCTCGGCGGCACTTAAAATCAGAACGTAAAAACGGACGGAATGCCGCTAAGCATTTTGCCCGGTGTGCTAACAATTCTTCCAGCTCACCACCTTAAGTAATATATTAGGAATAATCCAATCAAGTATAACCCTACCAGCAAAATTGGGATTGTGTTTATACATGGTATAGTTCTTGTGTCATTTCTAAGTAGTTGTTGAGTAGAATGTACATTCTTGTCGAGTTGATTCTGAGATCTGGTTTCAATTACCGTCTAACTATCATTTACTTTATTTACACTACTAATATTATTGAAAAAGCTTTCAGTCTCGAGCGGCTCAATCTCATTCCACATTTCTTGTAAAACCATGATCAAGCAACGCCTTCGTTATTTTCTTATATAATTTACTATCCCAACGCATAAATTTATTCACCCACTCCTCCTTATCCTAATCAATCCAGTTTATTTAAGCCCCACACTAGAAGCAAATAACATGTTGAACTGCCTACATATATAACATCAGAACAAAATGAACTTGTCTTCGCTTTAGACCAGATATAAAAAGAAAATTACAAATCTTCCGTTTTTTCTCTCTGCGTCAATGGAAAATAATAAAGCTGATTCATTAGAATAACAAAATTATTCTATTGTCTGATTATATTTAAGATGACGACTTTCTGAGCGAGAAAAATATTTTAAAAATCGTTATTTTTAATATTGTTACAAAAAGAATTTATTTTTAAATGAGAAACGATCGTTTCATCATGAATTCTAATCATGTATTTCTCAAGACATTGAAAAGACTTTATAGAAATAAGCTGAATTTAGAATTTCCCTTAAGGTGTTCCCATGCTGACATTTTTCAGAATTTTTTCTGTTTTTTGTTTTAGATTTAAAAATATTTTTTCAAATAATTTCAATGCATTCAGTTCTAAGTAATCTTATTTCATTGCATTTCTTGTCTGTGTTGTAACTAAAGACTTTAGCTCTTTCATAAAAGGAAGAGAAAACAATAGCAACAAGCCATTATTTTGTTTTCATCCGATTAAGAATGAACAAATCGACACACATGTCACGGAACAGAAATCCTTGTTTTTTTTTTTTAATATGCTACTACTTGCTTGTGTACAAATAAATGTTCATGCATACTGCAATGTAAAGAATTTTAGTTTTCAAATTGCTTGCTCACAGCCAGCATAGAAATCGATATGTATTGCAAAAAAACACCTCAAATTTGGATTAGATGTCAACTTTTAAGAAATATAACTCTATCGTTGTGTGTTTGTTGATGAAAAATCTGTATCTGTTGTGTTAATATGATTTACAACAGAAGTGTTTTGTGGAGAAATATATTTTAGTTAGGCATAAATGATGTTTCTACTGAGAATTTATGGTATAATTTTCATATTTAATGTATTTTTTAGTATTAAACAAAATCTTAGGCTACTTACAACTTACACTGCCTGATGTAGTTGACACTATAATTCTATATATCTAAATATGTACTTGGATTCTCGCGAGACATAAGCCTGTATATATATATACATTTATGCACATACATACATACATACATACATACATACATACATACATACATACATACATACGACAGGCTTCTTTAAGTTTCTATCTACCAAATCCACTAGCAAGAAGACATGCCCAAGGTGACACACAGAGAGACTGAACCCGCAGCCATGTAGCTGGAAAGCCTGGCAGAAATGTTAGCACGCCGGGTGAAATGCTTAGCAGTATTTCGTCTGCCGACCGGTGTCTGCTACTCTAGGCCGATGAAGGACAACGATCCTGAAACACGTGTCCCTAGATGCAGTTTCGGTAGCCGGGGGTGTTTGTCTCCCCTTCGTATATGTATATAAGGACACAGGGAAAAATGTGTCAAAGCCATCAGGAGGCGTTCGATGCTTCCTAGGGCTATACAGCGGTGGTGTACCCCCTACTGTCACGTTCTTGTTAGATTGACAGTATACAACCATTCTATATATATATATATATATATATATATATATATATATATATACATATACAGATAGATAGCAGGTAGGCACCTTGTGTACCCTTATGATAAATATAAATTTTAATTCTATAGCTATCTAATGTTTTTAAGGCCTTCAACCACCTACATTATTGTTGTTATTATCAACTATTTATAATTACCGCAGATAGAAATAACAATAATAATATCTATATAAATATTCACTTATGAATATTTACTCCTTATTAGTATATTTGCACTGAAGTGGTTCTGATTTAGGCGCAAAATAATTCAGAACGCCGGCAGACTTCAACGTGAGTAGTGAAACATTTTTACCGCCAGAACTAGAAATCATGGTCCAAGTGTATCCAAATGCCAAAATAGGATATCTAGCATTGGGCTGTATTCAGTATGCTAAATTTATTTGACCCGTTCGCCTGCATGCGGTTGCTTTTCTGTTTAATTATTCAGTGTTATTGGTGGTTTAACTAAGAGTTTTTGCTCTTCTTTGTAGCAGGTAAGTACCTTGTGTGCCTTGTTATATATATATAAACTCACATGAATACACACACACACAAATGTAAACACATACATAAACACACCCTCACATTTATATAAAAGATAGATAGACAGATATGGTATCTTCAATATACATATTTCACCAAAAATTTTCTTGAATGAAGCAAATTAAGGTTCTATAGGCAAATCTCCAGACACTATATAGTTTACAAATATTTGCTTTAAAATCTGAACAATTGAACAACAACAATATCAGTAACAGCTCCAACAAACTTACAGATTTTACAATAGAAGTTAAACCAATCAACAAAGGGATTAAAATAATCAGAACTGGTCCAAAGAAACAGTGCATTTTAAGACCGTTCTTATGAATTTCCATATTTCATGAGTAACTCATATTTACATATATTTCATGATCCTGGATACCATCAAATACAATGATATTCATAGGTGAGAGAGAGAGAGAGAGAGAGAGAGAGTAAGTGAGAGTGAGAGAGAGAGAGAATGAGTTCTTTTTATAAAATACAGTGAACTCATACACAGAGGCACCACACTTATAAATAACCCCAAATTCCATAGATTTATCTATATATGTAAATATCAATATGGATAGTTATAAAAATAGATAATAACACAGGGATATATACACACAACACAAGCATGCAAAGATGTGTGTTTGTGTGTCAGTATATGAATGTGTATATAAACATACATATCTATAACATATATAAAATAACACACACGTGTATAATGAGAAAGGGAGGGAGAGAAAGATCTGAGGTAGGAGAAAAAGATAAAATATATATTTACTGTTGTATGAATTGTATTGTTTTGTATTCTATTTTTCTACTTAATGTTGACAAGTATATCTCTTAATTCGACAGTTGCCATAGCAACGTTCCAGAGAAATGTGTCATGTTTATTCGTTTTCCAAGGAATACACACACTCACACATAATGTATATATACACGTAGATTGATAGATAGATAGATAGATAGATAGATAGATAGATAGATAGATAGATAGATAGATAGATAGATAGATAGATAGATAAAACTATCTCACGATATATATATATACATACATAAATATATATATATCACCGTGACCGACCAGGCTATCAGATGTTGCTACACATCGCTGGTCACAATGCGCTTCGCATTGTTTTAGCCTTCAAATGACGCCACCCCGCTGGCTAAGTGAGCAGGCCAACAGAAGAAAGAGTGAGAGAAAGTTGTGGCGAAAGGGTACAGCAGGGATCGCCACAAAACCCCGCCGGAGCCGCGTGGAGCTTTAGGTCTTTTCGCCCAATAAACACTTACAACGCCCGGTCTGGGAATCGAAACCGCGAGTTCGCTGCCCTAACCACTGGGCCATTGCGTCTCCACACACACACACATACATACATACATACATATATATATATATATATAATATATATATATATATATATATATATATATATATATATACACACACACACATAATATGTTGTAAGTTAACCACCAACACAATCAGCATACTCAGTTAATATTCATAATACATTTAAATATTTATTAAAATATAGGTTGCTCTAAATACATCAACTCATGACTTGAAGCCTGACTGTAATTTATTGTGCTGCATCACTACTTCTTTGCTAAATCTTATTTATTCTAACTGCACTAACTCTCTCTTGGGAGATCTACCTCCGATCCATGATGATCGATCCATCAGCTCCAAAATAATTGCTTCATAACTGCAGTCGTTGAAGAATATACATTCAGTTAGTAGCTATTTAGAATCTGTTTTTACGTCGAATCTAAACGACCGATCGAAAACTTTGATCCCTTATTTTATTCATATTCTCTCGCCTGACAGCATACATATCGAGATACTAGCTGAATGACATGGTACGTTTTGTCCAAATTCATACTTGCGCATTCAGAACACCCCTTTCTTTCAAGTCAAATTCGTGCAACCATCTGAAGAGGTTTGCGAGCTCTTTCAAATACCGTCTGCTATTTGTACACAATCACAATGTACATTGAAAATTCCATTTCAGACACCCAGTATCATTAATGAGCGAAAATGCCTCTAGACGGCTGAAAAAAATCTGAAGACCTGTATTGGACCGTTGTCTAAACGCGCTGCGTTCGCTGCTGTTCATGTCCAGAACTACCCCTTTGCTGTCCACATCCTGGAATATCACTTGATCTGAATGATGCATATCGCTCGCACTATAAAAGTCTAAATAGCGGCATGAGATCGTTAAATAGGTGACAGGGCCTGCATGTGGGTGCAGATCACACGCATTTGCTCAACTAACTTGTATGTGCAGATGAACCGTAACAGCTGCAACAATTTAGCCACACATCATCAATAGCGACACTATCTCGATTACTATCATAACCAGTTCCAACTCCTCAAATTTCTCGGAGGAGGAGAGATCTTGGACCTGAATCTTGAGCACCAAAGACACCTACTGCTTTTCTCTGTATTTTCTATTTTTACTAAGGTTATTATACTTGTGAGTTTTGATGTTGTTGATGTTACTGTTGTCATTGTTGTTGTTGCTGATACTGTTGCGGTTCCTGATTTAATTATCGTTTTTATTTATGTTGGTCTGGTGCATGACTTTCCCCGTTATTTCTTTGTAATTATTGGACAACTGAAACATATTCAGATACATATATACATACACACTCACACACATATACATTAGTATTACACACGCACACATACACACGCGCACACACACACACACACACACAACAATGAGGGTTTCCACTTTTCCATTTCTTTCTCCTCCCCCTCCTCCTCCTCCTCCTCCTCTTCCGAGAAATCTAAGGAGTGGGAACTGGTTACGATAGTAATCGAAATAGCGTCGCTATTGATGACGACGTGTGGTTAAATTGTTGCAACTGCAACGGTTCATCTGCACATACTAGGAATTTTTACTAAGGTGGCGCTGATATCGCTGTCACATCACTATAGTCAACAATGCTGGTATTGAGGCTGGAAGTTCAAGCTGAACAGGTGATTTTGTTCGGGGTTTTGTCCACCATCGAATTCTTTTGCTATTATAATGGACACCATGCAGATTTCAGAAATTTACAAACTTTATTTCACTTTAAACAAGACAAGTTGACTCCCTTTGGGAGGGAAAATAACTCACCTCCGCACACAATGACATTTTTTTCTAATAATCAATAAAAGGAAATGCGACAATTCATTCATTAACCAGGTGAACAAATGACAGCTCCAACAAAACTCACAAAACATACTCTACACGATCAAAACTCAATTAAATTACACAACTCCCACGCCTCTATTACACAACACTATAGCACTAACAAGTCACACAGCACATTTTCTACACCACATAAGCAGACTCACCGCAATCACCACCTGATACTAAATCATACAAACACAAGAAACATAATCAACGCCCACCAAAACACATCGCACTCTACACATACTTTACACAACCGAACAAGCAGAAAAATAGCAAAACAAATACCACAACAAAGCAGTGATGATGTAGCATGCAGACAGCTTTTCATTCACCCCGCTCCCACAAACACACACAAAAGATATCACAGCACACATCCCAGGAATAGTGAGATGCACCCCAAAATACAGTAGATACCTAAAATTACCGAAAAAATTATAATGACAATGATAATAAGAAGCGAAAAGGATAACAATAATAATTTTTTTTTATTGTACCACAAGAACACTTCCATATATACCGAAACGTGTAACATAAAAGTTTTACAAGATCATGAGTAGAGGTACGTTTATAGATAAATGAAACAAGATGTCGGACAAGGAAGGGAGCGAGCATATGCAATTCTTTGAATCATTTTTTAATATTATATATTTTAATATATATATATACCAGTAAACGTACCCATCCTTGGACGGTGTAATTTATTGAAGGCTCGTGGCTTAGTGGTTAGGGGATTCGGCTCACGATCGTAAGGTCATGAGTTCAATTTTCCGTGACGCGCTATGTCCTTGAGCAAGACACTTTATTCCACGTTACTCCAGTCCACTCAGTTGGCAAAAATGAGAAGTGCCTGTATTTCAAAGGGCCAGCCATGTCCCATTTTGAGTCAAGGTGAATCTCCCTGGGAACTACGTTAAGGGTACACGTGTCTGTGGAGTACTTAGCCACTTGCACGTTAATTTCACATCAAGCTGTTCTGTTGATCGGATCAACTGGAGCCCTGGTCGTCGTAACCGACGGAGTGCCAGTAAGTAAGTAATTTATTATAATGATACACTCCTAAGTCCATGCAGTGAACATTAATGCATCATTCAAAGCCTGACGATTTGTGCGCTGTGCTGGTGATCCTGTATCCCTTGCAGCAGCAGTAGTATCAGCATTACGCTTCCATCGGCTGATGCCTGTGCTGGTGAATCTGCAGCCCGTGCAGCAGCAGTACTTTTAGATTACGTGCCCTCCGGGATATGCATTGTTGTGGTGACTGTGAATCCCTTGCAGCAGCAGTAGTTTCAGCATTACGCTTCCTTCGGGCTGTGAGCTGTTATGGAGAGTCTGCAGCCGTTGCAGCTGAAGCATTTTTAGCAAGACGCACAAACCAGATAGCCCGTTGTTGAGGTGACTCTGCAGCCCTTGCAGCTGAAGCATTTTTGGCAAGATGCGTCAACGAGATAGTCCGTTGTTGAGGTGACTCGGTAGCCCTGGCAGCAGCAACAGTTGCAGCATGACGGGCTCGGAGGACCACAAGCTCTTCTTCAGACTTTAAGCCTTAATGGTTGCAGAAGTCGCAGGTGCGTAGGCAGCTTATTGGGACAAGCTGTGGGACGTCTGGTCCTGAGTTTCGTTATGCCTTTAATGGCAGCGTGGGACAGTCTACCAATGCAAACTCTCTTTCGCCTAGGTGGCATTGCAGGGTTATCTGTAAAATGAAGTTAGAAGGAAGGGGTGGTTAAATCGAATGCCTGATTAATGTTTGTCGTATTATTGTTTGCTGAGAGAGTTCAGAAAATTGTCACAATGGATTTAGGAAGGGTTGAGACGTTTGAGCCTTAGGGTATTCTGACTAAACATTGTCTTAAAGCATTCATATAATAACTAAAAGTTGATTTAAATTTCATGGCTACCTCAAGGAAGTGCTAACGTGCAAATATCGGCAGTTTGCAGTGAATGGATGGGTATTGTAAAAACAGTATAACTGTCACAACTTGGTATGAGCAAAAGCAGAGAATATATATAATACGGATTAATTTCCGAAGGCATTTAAAAAATAATTAAAAGTTGATCTAAACTGCATGGCTATCTGAAGGAAGTGCTAATGTGCAAATATCGGCGGTTTACAGTGAATATGTATTGTAAAAACTGTAGTTGAAGACGAAGTGAAAGTAACTTAATTACATCAGCAAGAATAATGCTCCTTGAAGCAACGATCGTTAGTGTTTGTTATTTACCTATGAGAAGGTGTTTTCGTCCTCTAGGGGCGACATTATATATTATGTGGAAACTTTGAAGAGTTTATGACGATCTCTGGAACATAAGTGATATATGTTCCTAGCTTAAACGAAATCGGATGAAAAATACTGCACACACACACACACACATCTTCAGTTTTATTATATACAAGATATATACACACATATATACAAGTATATGTGCATGCATGCATACATACATACATACATACATACATACATACTTATATAAATATACATACATACGTTCATAGATACATACATAAATACACACATACATATCTGGTGAACAAGAGAGACAGTGCAGGCTATGTCATGCTTCTGTGGAAGACATCGCGCATGTGATTAGCAGCCGTACTAAAATGTCGTCACGGTACTACCTTCCTATGCGGCACGATGTTGTTGTTAAAACAATTAACAATGCCATCCCCAAAAAAGACTGTCCTGAAATAAACAGAAAAACCTTATGTTATGAAATGCATTCATAAACACCAACTCAAGGAATACTGGTGAAATATTCCCATCAAAACTTCTGTCAAATGTAAACATAACAGGCCAGATATTGTTGTTTGGAAAGAGGGGCAAAAGTTTGTATCATCACAGAAGTCAGCTACCCTGCAGATATAAATATCTATTTGAAAATCAAAGAGGATAACTACGGAGAATTGCCTCGAGACCTCCAGCTTCTATATCCAGACTATGAATTCATATTTATACCAATAATAATTGGAGCCCTAGGTTTTGTTAGTAAATGCTTAAAGGAGAATCTGGATAAACTAGGATTTTCAGAAAGAGAAATTGACCGGCTGATTCGTACATTACAAGTGCAATCTGTGAGTGGAACAGTAAAAATATATAAGACTTTTCTCAAGTTCCAAATGTGAATTTGTCTGTGTTAACTACATCCCAAAGATGTAACCGTGTATCTTTGTTGAAAACCGGCTCCCTCCTCAGTGGGATATATTTATTATAATTAAAAAATAGAAGTGACATTCATACATACATACATACATACATACATACATACATACATACATACATACATTCATTTTTATCATGCTTTGACTGTTCTGTCTCCTGGAAACCCGGAAAGAGAGAGTGAAGATATCTCAACTACTGGATGTGTTCCATCGACGATGCCTATGTTCAACGCTGGGCATCTCTTACCAGTACAAAGTGAGAAACTAACAAGTGATTGGAAGAGCTGGTATAGGATGATTGGAGGACTTCATATACATATATATATATATCTATACTTGGAAATGGATACGTGGCGTTCGATCATATAATAATATAAATTATATATATATATATATATATATATATATATATATATAATATATATATATATAGATATGCATCTATACATGCATACATAGGTACAGGACGTCTAATAAAACGTGAATAAAACAAAAACATGGAAAACGAACTTTGTTTTCGAACAAGGAAAGAACAAAAATAAAGAAACGAGACAGGCAACATAAAGAACATTCCCTTCATCAGTTGTCCCCTGTTTTATGTACTCCATGTTTCGAATGTAGGGATAAGATGCGACTTCGTTAAAGCAGTCGTTCCCGCAAAGCAAATTTATAAAAAAATTATGATTTGCTGAGGGTTAAAGTGGTGACAAAAACAGGACAGTGAGAACAAAACAGTAAAGCTGTGCACTGAGTCAACCCCACTCACTAAGCAACAGCAGCCATAATCCGAAAAGAAGAACAAGTCAACATCATCGGTAACCACTGAGCTTCAGGTTTTATATCGGAGTTATCTCAGTTACCTGAGTTACCTTCTCCTAGAAGGATGCCCTAACAAAGGCTAGGAGTCCTTCACTCCCAATGGTTTAACCGCGCGATCGGATATTCAGTCCGATTATTTCTATGTCCCCGCGCATGATACAGCCTTAAGACATTTATTGGATGGCCGTTGACTCTCAAGAGTTCCTCCACCCTTTGACGGGTTTTGTTTTTTATCCCGCAGGGTGTCCAATAAATACCTTCCTCACCAAGCAAGCTTGGTGGGGTTGCCGGTTTAGTCGACGACGACCCGACCATGCAACAGGCTGCACTGGGTTACATGTTATCAGTAGCACTCGAAAGTGACCTGACATACATACATACATACATACATAAATGTATACATACATGCATACATCCATACATACATAATACATACATACATGCATGCATTATTCTGTACAGAGTAATACCTAACAAAATAACAAGCAAATTATATAGTTTTTCTATTAGAGTTAAAGTCGTTGTAGAAAAGAGGTGGCGTTTCTTAATAGAATTAGTGATGTGAGTTGACCAACGGGCAAAATCTGAAGTGACCGGCCTAGTGGAGTAACTGAGCGTTGTCTTACAACTGGAGTAACTGGGCGTTGGTTGACAAATGCAATACTCAATAAACGATAGTAGAACGCTTTGATGTGACCGAGTAGAATTTATATGATTAAGCAAAGCAGTAGCGGAGTAAATTAAAAGAGGTGGTTATGAAAGACATAGTGAACAGTGTGCTGGCAGCGAGAATGTTCGTTTTCTTTCTTCCACGCGTGTGATTTACGATACATACGATCGACAGCCATGAGAGGGGTTCGGTTGATAGAAGCACAATTCAATGTTTGTTAGACTGAGACAAGCATTATTTCATTGATTCCAGACTGGTGTGTGCAGCTTTCCACCAGCACATTTTCCCAACCGTTTGGGGGATAGTAAACAGTCTACTGCAGATACGAAATGTTAAAAAAAACAATATCATCTGAGACAAGGACTGTGCTAAGTGGTAGTGCTTGTAAAAATGGTCTATTTTGAGAATTTGACCTATGAGTTTTATGCATATATGTCAAACATGTTCACTGACGTCTTGGTAGATGTTCACTGCAAATGGCATCAGAACTGGCTAATTCCCAGTTATGTAAGCAAATAAATGACTGAGAAAAGAAGCAAAGAGGCCGTAATTTGTAATTTTTTTCCTTAACATTTTTGAATGCTGGTTTTCTGTCTATATATCTTGTGTGGGTTGGTCATATAAACCACAAACTTTTGTCCTCTCTAATTGTTCTAACAAATAATACTTCTTGGTAGGTCTGGATAATATGGAATTGTTAGTGTTTTCGAGATATCCAATCGATATCTATAAGACAGTTGAAACTGTCTGATCGGCTAAACCCATACAATAACATGGCGCATTTAGGGATAGTAGTAAAACCATTATTCTAGACTGCGGTGTTCATTACTATGATTCCTGCAGCTTCTTCTTGCTGTTGTGGG
Source organism: Octopus sinensis (assembly GCF_006345805.1). Lineage (NCBI taxonomy): Eukaryota > Metazoa > Mollusca > Cephalopoda > Octopoda > Octopodidae > Octopus > Octopus sinensis. Next base: position 56,161,933 of record NC_043007.1, on the reverse strand, counting down.
AATTTCTGCTGTTGTGATTAGTGGTGGTGCTGCCAGTTTTTGTCATTACTGTCGCTTCTATTAAAGTTGTTACTGGGGTGCTACGGTTTCTGGTGTTGGCACAGGATTGTACTCTTCTTTCTCACTGGATGATAGTCGGTCCTCTGGTGTTTGGTGTTACTACAACCCCCATCTGATCTCTTCTGCCGAGGTGAATGCAATCGGAGACTGTTGAGAAAAATGCAGAAGTGTGCGCCAATCGGAGCTCTAGCTGAATCCCAGATCAGTTTTGGGGGAATGATTGACTTGGACTTGATTTCGTCCCGTAGGTCTTTCTAGACTTGTATGTATTGGATATTTGAATAGAGAGATGTGTCATATACGGTGAATTTAGTCGCAAGTTTGCTCACATAGGAAAGCAGCAAGACGTAGTCTTCAGAGTTATCGATAGTCCTCTTGACTGTTCGTCATTGATACATGATGCTGAAATGATCCGAATACCTTGCCTTTATTACGTACCAAGTGGCATCCAATACTTCTAGACAACTTACAGCTTGTTGTCTATATGTTTAATTTCAAGGTTGATGTACTTGTAGAATATAGTCGCCTCTATTTCTGCTCTATAGCATCTTTGGGAGCATTGACAGACAACGGTAACGTTCACAAAATAGGGGATTTGTTTACGTGAGTTGCTTTAGCGAAACCACGGCCCTAAAGGTGCTGACAGCTCGCAAATCAGGTTCACTCGTCACGTTTTTCATAGTAGTGGGGTTAGAGCTGTGTGGTGGTCGTAATGGGGGGAAAGGTTGGGTTGTGAAGCTGCTCTTTTGTCGCTGCTAATTTTGTTCCTTCTCTCCAATCTTCCGTACTTCAGTAGTCTTATTTTTCTCTCACGTAGTTGTTATTTTCCTTTTCTTTACTTTCGGGCTATAGTTGTTGCTTTTGACTCTAATGTTTATGTTGCTGTTGATGTCATTATTGCAGCTGCCAGTTGTTGCTATACAGCTGTTAATCTAGTTGTTGTAGTTCTTGTGGCTGCTGCAAATACCATTTTCCATTCAAATATGCCAGTAAGAGTTGGTAGAGTTTGTGTTGGTAAGTAGTAAGGAGGGTTGGAGATTTTTCATTATTAAGTGGAGAAGGAGAAAAAGGAACAGCAAAGTCAATCCCACTCTTTTAACCATTTCCTTCTTTCCTCACTTTTTTGCTAGCTAGTATTGTTTCCGCTATGTTTATACTTGAAATTTTTACAATAAAATTTTCACATTAAAAATATAGCCCCAAGAGGCTGCGAACAAGAGAAATTTGTCAATGCGTTAGGGACATGGTCGGTTCTGCAACGAAACAGAACAAAACATTAACAACAATTTCCTCAAAGCAAACAGCAATTATTCTCAAAATTGCAGAACGAAGGTTGTTGTCCGCCCTTACAGAATTAGCAGGAGGAATTGAAATCAAGAGTTCTGAGAAGTGAAATAATAATAATAATAATATAATAATAATAATAATAATAATAATAATAATAATAATAATAATGATAATAATAATAATAATAATAATAATAATAATAATAATATTAATAATAATAATAATAATAATAATAATAATAATAATAATAATAATAATAATAATAATAATAATAACAACAACAACGACAAAATCAACAACAGCAACAACAATAATAATAATACTCATTGTGATGATGATGATGATGATGATGATGATATTTTCAAATTTTACCACAAGGGCTGCAATTTTGTGGGAGGGGATAAGTCGATTACATCGACTCCAGTGTTCATTGGTACTTATTTTATTCACCTCAAAACGATAAAAGGTAAAACTGACTTCGGCGGAATTTAAGCTCAGAACTTAGTGACGGGCGAAATACCTATTCCTTTACTGCCCACAAGGGGCTACACACAGAGGGGACAAACAAGGACAGACAAACGGATTAAGCCGAGTATATCGACCCCAGTGCGTAACTGGTACTTATTTAATCGACCCCGAAAGGATGAAAGGCAAAGTCGACCTCGGCGGAACTTGAACTCAGAACGTAACGGCAGATGAATACCGCAAAGTATTTCGCACGCCATGCTAATGATTCTACCAGCTCGCCACCTTGTGACAGCGGCTGGACGTGTTCTTCGCTGCTCTGGACTGTTAGAAGTGGAAGACACAGAAACACTGATACAACCCAGCAGGCAACTGAAAAATAACTCTAAAAGACTGGAATATCTACATTTTTCTGTGAGTATTTCCCTTAAAATAAGTGAAGGAACTTACATATCAACAACTTCGGACATACAAACGAACACCTCAAAATATTTAGAAACTTTAATATCTCCAGTTTTGTGTGAACATTTTGTCTTCCCTTCTTCCCTAACTAACAGAAAATATAAACATGCCTTTTATTGTAACAACACAATTAAATGTACGATAAAAAAATCAAGGAATTAAGCGCCTACCAAAATATACATACTGCACAACTACAAAAACTGTAAACCACAGCAAAACTTTTAAAACGAAAAGAAAAATTCCAAAAGAAAGCGAAAAAGAAATTCAGAAATTCAAAAATCCAACAAGGTGAACATCTCTTCCTTCTACTATTCCCAAAGACTGAATATCTACAATTTTCTGTGAATATTTTAAATCTCCCTCAAAATAAAATAGGTTAGGAAACTTACATACCTACAGCTTTCGAACACACAAACTATCAGCTTTAAAAAAAACCCTTTAATATCTACACCTAATGTGTGAATATCTATCCATTCCTCTCTCCCTGAGTATATGAAAATGTAAACATCCTCCTCCTTTTTATTCTAAGAACACTACCATTTCTCTCTGTGCGGTCATACAAAAGACCATGTTTAGTAAATCTTAAAACTTTACTATCTACAACTTGCTTTCTTTTCTTTTTTTCTCTCGCAGAGTATTCGAAAACGTAAACATCCTTTTCCTTGCAAAAGTCGTATGTATTCTCCAACTGGACAGACAAACGAACATCTCAGTAAAACTTTAAAACTTTAATATATTACCCAAATACGTAAACACACCTTTAATTGCAGTAACACAATTGAATTCAAAACTTCAAAAATTGAACGACGTGAATATATGCACGTGTGTATATATATGTGTGTGTGTGTCTGTCTGTCTGTATCTTTGTGTATTATTATTATTGTTTATTCTACCAGTAATTACAAATAGAACAGGTTGAATTGCTTCTTTTCAAGACAGCGCTCCCAGTGACCACTGGTAGTAGTAAACACATTTGACCTCTGCTGACCCAAAGGGTGAGAAGATTCTTTTGTTTCTATGGCTGACCTCCCCACCATCTGCTGAATCTATTTATAGACCTGTATAATGTGATCTATTTACCAAACTGCTACCCAACTATTTCCTCAAACTATGGTAGTGGTGGTGATAGTGATAATGATAATGACAAATTAATGACGCTGTCATGGAGTGTTGTTACCTGAGCAGCCCGGGAGGTGAAAATGGTGCTCAAATTAGAGGGTACAGACAACGTATGTATGATCATTGGAGAGAAAAGGGATTGTTTTAGCTCACCGAAAGAGACTATGTGATGAAGCTAGAGCAATAAGAAAAGATCGTTGGTTCACAGAAGTGGAGCTCGAAGCTATCAAAAGACGGGTCTTGGAAAATAGCAGCAGAGATAACGATGAAAGTACAGTTCTTACTAATAAGAGTAATCTCATAGCACAGGAAAAGATCAGTGGTAGTTTACTTGATGAAAGACGTATAGATGACCTAACAGAACACAATAAAACAAATGGTGACATAACAGAAGAACAAAAGGCAATCTACGACACAATAAAGGCAAGACTACAGGAAAACGATAGTGACAGAAATGAGCAACTGGAAGTCCCCGGGACCAGATGGAGTTCAGGGCTACTGGCTCGAAAGATTTAGTGAATGTCATGCACGAATCGCTGCACAACTCAACACCTTGTTAAATGCTGACCAAGTAACGCCAGAGTGGTTGACACTGGGAAGGACAATGCTGTGCCATGAAAAACATCGAAAAAGGAAATACAGTAGACAATTACAGGCCAATATCCTGTTTGCCCCTTATGTGGAAGTTATTGAACTGGAATACTCGCAGAGTCAATGAATGGAAAAATACGAAGGGATTATTACAGAAGAATACGACTCATACTAAAAACTGAACTCAACTCCAGAAACCGCATCGAAGCCGTTAACACCCTGGCACTTTCAGTAGTCCAATACAGTTTTAACATCATTAACGGGAACGTTACAGAACTCCAACACCTAGAGAGGAAGATAAGAAAACTACTAACATCTAAGAACATGCACCACCCAAAAGCAGAGGTTGATCGTCTGTACCTACCTAGAAGTAATGGGGGAAGAGGAATGATGCGGGTAGTACTGTGCTATAAGACATGCACAATAGCACAAGGGCTGGATGCTGCGGCTAGTGTGCAAAAAGGAAAGCAGCAAAAAATCACATTCTATTGTCAAGGAAGCTTGCAAATTCGCAGAGTAACTTGGCATTAACCCTAATTTAGATGAAGAACCTGAAATCCCTGCCACAAATAAAGCCAAACGGATCAAGCAGATTGCAAACAAGAACGGACAGAAACAAGTCGAGGAGCGGTAGAACCAGAAGCCCCTGCATGGACAGTATATACTTCGAAAACGAAATGCGGATGCAGACCAAGCAACAACCCATCAGTAACTGAGAAGCTCAGGATTGAAAACAGAGACTGAGGGTTTCATATTAGCGGCACAAAATCAAACCTTGCTTACAAAATCTACCAGGTTAACGTTCTTCAAAACGGTTCTGACCCTAAATGCAGATTCTGCAATACATTTGACGAAACAATAGACCACCTCGTGTCAGGATGTCCTGTCTGACACCAATCGTATGGAAAATTCGCAACGTTAGGGTAGGACAGTATTTACATTGGAAAATATGTAAACACTACAAAATCAGTGCTCATGCTTACTGGTATGAACATCATCCTGAGCCAGTCTTTGAAGGTAGAGATGTCACTATCCACTAGGATTTTTCAGTCAAGAACGATGCAGGCTAATCGGCCTGATAGAGTCATTAAAGACAGAGAGAAAAACACTTGTAGACTAATAGATGTAAGTTTTCCCACTGACAAAAATATATCTGTAAATGAATTTGAAAAATTAGGTTAATATAAGGACCTGGAAATTGAAATACAAAATATGTGGCATTTTAAAGCGAGAACTTTTGCTGTTATTGTGGGTGCCCTAGACATAAGAAAGGTATGCTAGAAACATCTAGATAATATCCCAGAAATATGTCTCAGAGAAATCCAAAAGATTCTGCTGATAAGTACTGCCCACATTAAACATATACATTTAAACCCTGTCAGTTTAAATGTATGTGTTGTATTACATGAAGATATTTCGCTACTGCCCTTGCCACTTTCCCTCCCCAACATTTCAGTCAAACTGTAACATACAGAAACAATTCCTATCATAGTGGGCACATTAGGTATGATAACAAAAAATATTCAGACAAATAGATAACAAAAACACCAGGACAAACAAATATATATAGCATACAGAAAATAGCAGTACTAGGCACTGCACACATCCTATGTAAAACACTTTCAATACAGTAACCATAAGAGTATCACAGCAAACCACTATAGATATCCAAGGCACACAGAGCTGCACTCGGTAGTGCAGTGATAGCACCTTATAAAAATAAAACTTCTGAATAATAATAATAATAATAATGATAATAATAATAATAATAATAATAATAATGATAATAATAATAATAATAATAATAATAATAATAATAATAATATAATAATAATAATAATAATAATAATGATGATGATGATGATGATGATGATGATGATGATGATGATGATATTCGACCCGGTATATTACAGCAGATCTTCGTCACTATTTATCATATACTCGGCAAGTGTTCTTCTTTCACTCCTTATACAATGGTCTATACTGATTAGTTCTCTGTCACCATTCTTTCTTTTCGTATACAATATGTTTACTTTTGTAGTTAACTATCTTTTGCGCTCCCTGGGATTATTCTCAAATAATCTTTGTTCCTTTACTGGTCATTTCAAGTGCTCCCACAATCACTGGTATTGTAACCGTCTTGAGATGCTATCTTTGCTCCAACTACTGTCGTCACCTGCCCACTGTTCTCTTTAGGTTTCGGTTTCTGCTTGGGCACTGACATTAGAAGAGGGACCTTCCTTTTCAGAAGTAACTCTTCCGCCGATTTTTTCTCTCCACTTTTTGTGTGGATGAGAATTGTGGTTGTTGTTTGTCCCCATGTTTATTTTTCCTTCTGTCTCTTTTACATTTTCTTTTGTTTCTTTTTAACAGCCAATCCTCACCACGGTCCGTCTCCCCAGCTATGGTGGCCACCCGCTCTGCATCGGGAAGTGGAACATCTTCGGGCGCTGAGAAGTGTTTGAGTGAACTCGGTGTCGGTATGGTTCTTGGTGTTGGTGTTGGTGGTGCTACAGCTGAATCTGTTGAGGGTGATGATGCTGCTGCTGTTGTCGTTGAAGTTCTGGTGCTCGTTGTTGATGTAGAGAGGAGGGGTACCCGTCTCTTTTTTCTCTTTGTTCGGAACAGTCGACTTTTAAATGCTTAGGTGAAAAGCAAATGTGGCACTTTGCTTTTCTTCAATCAACCCTGACGTGAATTATGCTGCCCCTCAAGAAGAAGGATTTGGAATGGGATGATATCCACATTCTTTTGTGTTGCTTGAATGAGGAGCTCTACGGTCATTCCAGACCTTTTTTTTGGCCTGATAGGCTTCGAGGATTTTCGATTTTTCCTTGATATCTATTATCAATGCCGCAATTAGCTAAGGAATGGTTATTTCTGAGGGGATTCAGAGGGTGGTGTTTGGTTTCTCCCTCGTTGTGGAATCGAACGTCCACCATTCCATAGGCCCTTCCCCTCTGTATATACTTCTTTAGATTCCAGATAGATCCTAAAGCTTCTTGTATTTGAGCGCCTCTGTGGCTTTTTCCACACTTCTTGACTTTAACCCAATTGTACGGTACGTCACTGTGCGGCATATCGTAGCCTGGATTATCTCAGGTGGTGTTTTCAACTTTACAACTATTTCGTCTCTCCCGATTAGCTGTCTAGCATCTTTAAGTTCCTCTTCGGAGAATCGTATTCTCTGAAGAGATGACTTGGCTACTCCAGCGAAAGAAAGCTTTGAGAGACTGTTCTAAGCCGATGTACCGTTTGTATCTCAGCTCCTTCATTGTCTTTGTCATTGTTGCTATTGCTTTTGATGCTGCTGTTGTTGGTTTTGTTGTTGCTGTTGACACCTTTGTTATTGTTGTTGTTGTGGTTGGTGATGGGGCAACTAATGTTGTTGTTGTTCTTGCTGCTGTTGTTATTACATTTCCAAATTAATGTTTTCACATCGAATAATGTTAACAACAGAACCCTTGCTTTCAAAAGATTTTCTGAGTGACCCTTCTTGAAAAAATTGGCTCCGTTGTCTTTTTTTTTTGTACTTTTTTGTTTTATTTTTCAGACCGAAGTCGCTTTGCACGCATGCACTCTCTCATTGGTGTTTGGTGACGCCCCTCACTTTCTCACCCTCTCTCACATATGAGTATCACCGTGTTTTGTGCTTTCTCTATGTTGGTAGGGAAAACGCACACAACTTTGCTTAAAAAAACAAAACAAAACAAACAATTGACCTGTCCCTGCAGGGCTGGGGGACAAACAGGAAAATAAACTCACCACTCGACAGCAAATAACTTGTTCTCCACGATGGTATAAACTAAAGGGTGTAAATAAAACTATTTCGTGTTTTTTTCTTTAAGAAATCAACGGAGCGAGGTCAAGTGTGGCTTGCCAGGTTGACGACCATAATAATAATAATAATACTAATAATAATAAGAATAAGAATAATAATAATAATAATAATAATAACAATAACAATAACAATAATAATAATCCTTTCCGCTGTAGGTACAAGGCCTGAAACTTAATACTCATGCACAAGGTCAATCAAGGTCAATTTATGCTAAGTGGCTTTATTCTGCGAGCTGCAGCTTCATTACTATAGCAACGGTCCTGATACTTATTGAACTGACCACTAGAAGCCTAAAATGAGAAACAATTCCTATCATAGTAGACGTATTAGGTATGATAAAAACATTCACCAAAATACATAAAAAAAACACCAGAACTTACAAGTATATATAACATACAGAAAACAGCACTACTAGGCACCGCGCACATCTTTCGTAAAACATTTTCAATGCAGTGAAAATAAGAGCAGCACAACAAACCACATCACATACCCAAGGCACACAGAGCTGCGCTCGGTGGTGCTGTGAAACCACGTAATGAAAATAAGATGAATAATAATAATAATAATAATATAATAATAATAATAATAATAATAATAATAATAATAATAATGATGATGATGATGATGATGATGATGATGATGATGATATTCGACCCGGTATATTACAGCAGATCTTCGTCACTATTTATCATATACTCGGCAAGTGTTCTTCTTTCACTCCTTATACAATGGTCTATACTGATTAGTTCTCTGTCACCATTCTTTCTTTTCGTATACAATATGTTTACTTTTGTAGTTAACTATCTTTTGCGCTCCCTGGGATTATTCTCAAATAATCTTTGTTCCTTTACTGGTCATTTCAAGTGCTCCCACAATCACTGGTATTGTAACCGTCTTGAGATGCTATCTTTGCTCCAACTACTGTCGTCACCTGCCCACTGTTCTCTTTAGGTTTCGGTTTCTGCTTGGGCACTGACATTAGAAGAGGGACCTTCCTTTTCAGAAGTAACTCTTCCGCCGATTTTTTCTCTCCACTTTTTGTGTGGATGAGAATTGTGGTTGTTGTTTGTCCCCATGTTTATTTTTCCTTCTGTCTCTTTTACATTTTCTTTTGTTTCTTTTTAACAGCCAATCCTCACCACGGTCCGTCTCCCCAGCTATGGTGGCCACCCGCTCTGCATCGGGAAGTGGAACATCTTCGGGCGCTGAGAAGTGTTTGAGTGAACTCGGTGTCGGTATGGTTCTTGGTGTTGGTGTTGGTGGTGCTACAGCTGAATCTGTTGAGGGTGATGATGCTGCTGCTGTTGTCGTTGAAGTTCTGGTGCTCGTTGTTGATGTAGAGAGGAGGGGTACCCGTCTCTTTTTTCTCTTTGTTCGGAACAGTCGACTTTTAAATGCTTAGGTGAAAAGCAAATGTGGCACTTTGCTTTTCTTCAATCAACCCTGACGTGAATTATGCTGCCCCTCAAGAAGAAGGATTTGGAATGGGATGATATCCACATTCTTTTGTGTTGCTTGAATGAGGAGCTCTACGGTCATTCCAGACCTTTTTTTTGGCCTGATAGGCTTCGAGGATTTTCGATTTTTCCTTGATATCTATTATCAATGCCGCAATTAGCTAAGGAATGGTTATTTCTGAGGGGATTCAGAGGGTGGTGTTTGGTTTCTCCCTCGTTGTGGAATCGAACGTCCACCATTCCATAGGCCCTTCCCCTCTGTATATACTTCTTTAGATTCCAGATAGATCCTAAAGCTTCTTGTATTTGAGCGCCTCTGTGGCTTTTTCCACACTTCTTGACTTTAACCCAATTGTACGGTACGTCACTGTGCGGCATATCGTAGCCTGGATTATCTCAGGTGGTGTTTTCAACTTTACAACTATTTCGTCTCTCCCGATTAGCTGTCTAGCATCTTTAAGTTCCTCTTCGGAGAATCGTATTCTCTGAAGAGATGACTTGGCTACTCCAGCGAAAGAAAGCTTTGAGAGACTGTTCTAAGCCGATGTACCGTTTGTATCTCAGCTCCTTCATTGTCTTTGTCATTGTTGCTATTGCTTTTGATGCTGCTGTTGTTGGTTTTGTTGTTGCTGTTGACACCTTTGTTATTGTTGTTGTTGTGGTTGGTGATGGGGCAACTAATGTTGTTGTTGTTCTTGCTGCTGTTGTTATTACATTTCCAAATTAATGTTTTCACATCGAATAATGTTAACAACAGAACCCTTGCTTTCAAAAGATTTTCTGAGTGACCCTTCTTGAAAAAATTGGCTCCGTTGTCTTTTTTTTTTGTACTTTTTTGTTTTATTTTTCAGACCGAAGTCGCTTTGCACGCATGCACTCTCTCATTGGTGTTTGGTGACGCCCCTCACTTTCTCACCCTCTCTCACATATGAGTATCACCGTGTTTTGTGCTTTCTCTATGTTGGTAGGGAAAACGCACACAACTTTGCTTAAAAAAACAAAACAAAACAAACAATTGACCTGTCCCTGCAGGGCTGGGGGACAAACAGGAAAATAAACTCACCACTCGACAGCAAATAACTTGTTCTCCACGATGGTATAAACTAAAGGGTGTAAATAAAACTATTTCGTGTTTTTTTCTTTAAGAAATCAACGGAGCGAGGTCAAGTGTGGCTTGCCAGGTTGACGACCATAATAATAATAATAATACTAATAATAATAAGAATAAGAATAATAATAATAATAATAATAATAACAATAACAATAACAATAATAATAATCCTTTCCGCTGTAGGTACAAGGCCTGAAACTTAATACTCATGCACAAGGTCAATCAAGGTCAATTTATGCTAAGTGGCTTTATTCTGCGAGCTGCAGCTTCATTACTATAGCAACGGTCCTGATACTTATTGAACTGACCACTAGAAGCCTAAAATGAGAAACAATTCCTATCATAGTAGACGTATTAGGTATGATAAAAACATTCACCAAAATACATTAAAAAAACACCAGAACTTACAAGTATATATAACATACAGAAAACAGCACTACTAGGCACCGCGCACATCTTTCGTAAAACATTTTCAATGCAGTGAAAATAAGAGCAGCACAACAAACCACATCACATACCCAAGGCACACAGAGCTGCGCTCGGTGGTGCTGTGAAACCACGTAATGAAAATAAGATGAATAATAATAATAATAATATAATAATAATAATAATAATAATAATAATAATAATAATAATAATGATGATGATGATGATGATGATGATGATGATGATGATGATGATCCTTTCTGCTGTAGGTACAAGTATGAAAACTCATGCTAAAACTGCTGCTTTAGATATTCTGAATGATAAATGGCAAGAAAAGCCTCTCAATGGCAAATACCCAAAGACAGCGAATAATGCAGATGTTGACAAAGCCCTGACCCCTCAATGGCTAATGGCCTCTGGCTTAAAACCTGAAACAGAAGGGTTTATCATAGCAGTTCAAGGTGAATGCCTACCTACAAGGAACTACCAGGCCAACATATTAAAGAACGGCAGTAGCCCAACATGTCGTGTATGTCGACAACAAAAGGAAACCATTGATCATATTGTCTCCAAGTGCAGTCTTCTTGCGCCTACATGAGTATCTCAACAAGCATGATAGAGCTGCACAATATATTCACTGGGTAATTTCCAAAAGCCTGGACTTGCCCCATGAAAAATACTGGTGGGAACACAAACCACCTCCAGTGCTTGAAAATGACCACATCTCACTCCTCTGGAACTTCACCATTCAAACTGACAGAAAGATAGATGCAAATAGGCCACACATCATATTGAAAGACTTCAGACAAAGAACATGCCTCTTCATTGATATGACTGTCCCAATCGATATAAACGTATCTGTCAAGACCTACCAGAAACTGAGCAAATAAATAGATCTGGAAATAGAAATCAGCAAAATGTGGAACCTGAAGACTAAAACAATACCTGTTGTCATAGGTGCCCTGGGAATGATAGCAAAAGGGGCTGATTGCTACCTAACTCAGATACCAGGAAACCCCAAAATGGCAGAAATTCAAAAGATATCGCTCCTGGGAACTGCTCATATCCTACGCAAAATACTTTCTATGTAATCTCAAGTATTAAAACAAACATAATTTTCGTATGGTTTTTTAGGCATTCACTAGAAAAACTCTAAGTACAAAACCAAATATATGGCACACTAGGCATAACACCAACACGAACTTCCAACTTGTTCTCTCTTGAGGTCTCTGGGTGAGACTTGGAGCCAGCTTGTGCAAATGTAAAGCAAAAGTCAAACGTAGAATAATAATAATAATCCTTTCAATTGTAGGCTCAGTGTCGTCGTTGTCATCATCACTAATTAAAGTAACATCACTGACTAAGAAAGCAAACTAATAAACTCATTAAAATACTTCAACCAATAAGCACTAAGAATAAAATCTTATATATGAATGGATAAATTTTAGAAGCAAGTAAAAAAATTAAATTATGCTGATAATTAAATTTATCTCTGAGTCTACAGTACTGAGTGGCGGGCGTTCCACTTAAATATAAAAGTTACTGATTTCCACACCTGTTCTCTTTCTTATTCTATAATGGCATCCTTTTCTTCTAGCAGATCGTTAGGAAGGAGACACACAACAATAATAAAAGAATGACTACTGATGAGGTCACACAAGTGTGACGAAAGAACTCTGGCCAAAACAGAATTAATATGAAATGAAGGTGAAGCAAGTGAACAGCGAATATATATAATGCGTGTATTTTCATTGGCTAAACTGGCAACATGACAATCCCCAAATACAACAATATCTGTTTCAATACACGAGTTCACATCAAGAATCTTGCAAAATGAATACATAAACGTGTATATATATATATATATATATATATATATATATATATATATATATATATACTCACACACACATACATATCTACGTGCATGTGGAGGGGGCTTGTGTGTGTGTGTGTATGTGCGTGTGTGTTTGAGTGTGTGAGTATGTATATATCTATGTATATGTGTGTCTTCGTATTTGTGTTTGCTCGACTAAACCCTTCAAGTCGGTACTTCAGCATGGCCACAGTCCAATGACTGAAAGTTAAAAGAATAAAGAATATATTTCCATCCATCCGTTTAGTTTTTAGTCTTTAAGCTTGTTATATTTGAAGATTTTACAAGTTGCCCACAAATTCCATTTATTTTAATTTGAAAGCAGCTAGAAGTATATATTTAAATTACAGGTATACCAAATATCATACAACATTAAATTTTTGATATATTAAAAATATCGCTGTCTCTAGAAGAAGTAATAATTTTCTGTGGGATCTGTCAAATTCGGAGAAAATTCTAGAATCTTGAATTAACTTTCCCCTCTGAAGTGGAGCTGGTCTTATTTGCCATTTGGTTATTATGAAACGTACCCTAGAGGCGAAGATAATTGCAATAAACCAAAGATTTATATTGTATGGAATTTAATAGAACTATATTTGTCTATGCTATATATGTAAAGAGATGCATATATATATATACAATGTTATGTTTTATTCCGTTAAAAACGTTGAAGAGTACAGTGGGAAGCTCGTCCACCTTCTGAATTACTCTGTACTATTATTATTTTAAACTAACGGACACAACACTCGTATATTGCCTGAGGAAACACAATTAGATCTCATTATGCAAACAAACGGTTGCATAATCAAGTACCTGTATTCCTGGAGAACTAAGTCGCGTCGAAACAATTGCAGCAAATAATAACTGAATGTCCAACCGTACTCCTTCTTCCTGACTCCAATTTCCTCAATTTTGCACATAGATATATATACATACACATACACACTGAGAAAGAGAGAGAGAGAGAGAGAAAGAAAGAAAGAAAGAAAGAAAGAAAGAAAGAAAGAGAGGAAAGGAGATAGATAAACAGCATTTAGAGTACTATGTGTTTTGTCATTTAATATTTTTTAAAAGACTAAAATACGACCTTTATAGGTTAGGTTATTCCGAATTGACAAGCAAAAAGTCGGAGAAAAATTTCAATTACACGGAAAGATAATCGGATATTGAAACCTAATCAGCTGATGCGCTCAGCCAATCAACGATAAAAGTAAAAACGTCCACGAAATAAAGAAAAACTAGAAATATTTGCATGAAAGTATGGAAAGTAAATATAAATGAAATGAACTAACCTATAGCACAAAAAGCAAAATTTAATCGTGTATCATCACACAAATAGAACGACATACAGCGGAAAATATAATGGTTGTCTTGCAAGGAAAAAGGAAATTGCTTGTCATCCGAAGAAGAGAAAATACAAAGATATTTAACACCCACTTATGGCCAAATGCTTTAATAAAACAAAGAGCCTATCCCAACTAACAAAGAGGATGACGCAAGGAAAAACAACCTGGTAATAGTAGAAGAAAAAAAAATTACTGAGAAGAATTACTTTATAATCGATGGACCAACGGCATGGCTTTCCAATTTCTATAATAACCTGACGTTTACAATAAACAATAAGGTGCATCAGCACCTCGACAGATACAATCTAACATAGTACAGAGAATTGCAGAAGAGCATCACATAACTGTAAAAAACAGTTATTGATAATTTAAACAATTAAAAACGGCAGTGTCAGTGAGCTGAGTTGAAATGTACAAGAGGTCCCAAAATTAGAGAAAAGACAACAAAAGTTTGAACAAATTTTGGACCACATCACCTAAATGATGACACACCTCGCGACATATAAATATATTTGTTGGTAGATTAGAGGAAGAGGCCTTTTACAAGTTGAGATTGTCTATAAGCTGGTATGGTCGAAACTAAAATTGTTGTTTCTTATATACAATGAAGCATATATATACTTGAAAGAAATGGTTATTTTACCCTTAAATTCTTGTAAAATGGTGAAAGGAGGACTAGGAACACATAAATTTCAGATAACCATGTGTATATGTATGTGAGAGCGTTTGTGTGTTTGTGTTTATAGGCACAGGAGTGGCTGTGTGGTAATTAGTTTGCTTACCAACCACATGGTTCCGGGTTCAGTCCCACTATGTGACAACTTGATTTAGTGTCTTCGATCAAAGCCTTGTGAGTGGATTTGGTATACGGAAACTGAGAGAAGCCTGTCGTATATATGTATATATATATATATATATATATATATATATATATATATGTGTGTGTGTGTGTGTGTGTGTGTGTGTGGTGTGTGTGTGTGTGTGTTTGTGTGAATATGTTTGTGTGTCAGTGTTTGTCCCCTCCCCCCAATATCGCTTGATAACTGATGCTGGTGTGTTTACGTCCCCGTAACTTAGCGCTTGGGCAAAAAAGGCCGATAGAATAAGTACTAGGCTTACAAAGAATAAGTTCTGAGGTGGATTTGCTCAACTAAAAGTGGTGCTCCAGCATGGCCGCAGTCAAATGCTGAAACAAGTAATAAAAGTTGTCTTTTTAAGCGATTGGTGATCTTTATTTTTCGTCTCAGAAGGACTTTCTTGTCTCGGGGAATCACGTTTTTTGCATGTAGTCGCTTTCTTCTCTGGGACTAATTTAATGAATATGAAAATTTGATATGTATATTATCGACACGAATTCCTTAAGTTTCATTTCAATGTCTGAACTGCCTTAAGGCTGACTGGAAGTCAACTGAAAAGCGGACTATTGAGCAAGATTGGCTTCAAACTCTATATGCAAGACATTGAAATGAAACTTAAGGAATTCGTGTCAATAATATACATATTAAATTTTCAAATTCATTATAATTGTCCCAGAGAAGAAAGCGACTACATGCAAAAAACGTGATTCCTCGAGACAGGAAAGTCCTTCTGAGACGAAGAATAAAGATCTCCAATCGCTTAAATAGACAACTTAATGACAGCCAAAAATCCCTCCTGATAGAGACATTTCGAGAGATCGAAAATAAGCTCAGATTTTCCCCATGAAAAGGAAAGCATAGAAGGAAAAACCAAGGTGGTGGAAAATATGAAAAATGAAGATTGCAAAAGATTCTACTTATGTGCGCTACATGAGAGGACCACTGTTTGAAGAAGACGGCTCACTAACTACAGAGCCCATGATGCCAAATGGAGTGATAAGTAAACAGTTCCAGAATGTCTTCACCTCTTCACTGGGAAACATGCAAATAAGCAAGCCTGAAGAGATTTTCAACAGCGCAGATATGCATAAGAGGCAATCATTGAATACATCTACATAATAAAGGAAGGTGTAATATCGGCCATAGATGAGACGAGCCCAATCTCAACAACGGGCCCGGATGGATTTCGGGTTGTTTTCCTAAAAACATGCAAGTTTCCAGAATTCCTTTGCATAAAATAAACTCCCAAACTGTCAAAATAATGTATTATATATCCTTTCCATACAGGAGGAAGCAGAGCTGATATATATATGTGTATGTATGTATGTATATATGTATGTGTATATGTATATGTATGTATGTATATATGTATGTATGTATGTATATATATATATGTATGTATGTATGTATGTATGTATGTATGTATGTATGTATGTATGTATGTATGTATGTATATATGTGTGTATGTGTGTGTGTATGTGTGGAAGGCATTATTTTATTCACCAATACATCAAGCTGTTCCTGGAAAAAGGAGCCATAAAAGTCGTCAAATTTAGTCAGAACACCCT
Source organism: Octopus sinensis (assembly GCF_006345805.1). Classification (NCBI taxonomy): domain Eukaryota; kingdom Metazoa; phylum Mollusca; class Cephalopoda; order Octopoda; family Octopodidae; genus Octopus; species Octopus sinensis. Next base: position 56,145,467 of record NC_043007.1, on the reverse strand, counting down.
TTATATGGACATTACATGTCCATATACATATGTATATACTCACATATACATACTTGTGTGTGCGTGTGTATACATACATATATAAACGTAATATTGGTCGATAGATAGATAGATAGATAGATAGATAGATAGATAGATAGATAGATAGATAGATAGATAGATAGATAGATAGATAGATAGGAATATTTCTCAAACCAATGATAATTCAAAGTTTTTACACAGGACATCAAATATCGTGATTGATACATATTTTATCATATTTTAACGGTTGAAGAATGATGAAAGTGAAAATTATCTCCTCTGAGATTTGAATTTCAAATGTAAAGAAATGTACGTAAAAACTACAAAGCAATCTATCCGTCCCTTTATCGATTTGTCGCTTAAATAAACTTTCATCAGCAATTGCGAAAACAACATTTTTTTCATAAGAGCACAAAACTCTACATATAGAAATGCTATTATTCGCATGTTATTGGCACTATTTCAAACAGTTGTAATACATGTTGAATGGATGTTACCGACCACAGGGAGATATAGATAATGAATCCTTGAATTTTCAAGGGGAATGAGACTAGTTACAAATAATAACATTCTGCGATTTTAGTGAAATATGTTAAGATATTGAAATAATGCCTTTGAAAAATATAACCTTAAAGAAAGGGATAGAATTTTGATGAAAAAACAACCTATAATCAAAAAATTCCCGACATTCCGATGAAATGAATACCTTCCATCCTCTTTCTATATTTGTCATTGAAGATGTCAAGGGGATTGTGTGGCGAAAAAAATCCCAAATGACCCATGTTTTAAGGAATTATAGGTTTTCTCAAAGGAGTTGTATTTTCAGAAAAGAAGTGAATTTTCACTTTCGTGTAAATCAAAAGATTGATAAAACACAAATCCTCGTACATGCACCATCATATTCATAGAACAAAAATTTCCGCTTGCGAGGGTATGTGGAGTATTTCATGTCTACACAGTCTCTTTGAATACACCAACAGTAGTGTGTGTTCCATCGGCCTTAATATATCCCCTCTATAATTTTTATTGTTTGATGAAAATGCTCACCATGTTCATCGCTCACGTCTCCGAGATTAGCAGAAAATTCATTGAGATGGCTATTGGGGAAATGAAGCTTTATGCTCATGTTGCAGCCTAAAAGATGAAAGCTAGCAAGTAATGTCTCCACCAAATCCCTCTAGTTTGATGCCCTTTCACTCCCCCAAAATCCTTTTACAACAGCCCCAAATGAATCCCATACTTTTTGTTTCTATATTAGTCGTCAAGCTTGAGAAATTCTGGCATTTCCTTAACTTTCTGATTTGTGGTTTATCAAAAATACCAGTCGCTATTTATCATAACTTAGGCCAGGAAATGTTGTACACAGGAATTTGAAACAGTTACCCTCCGCATTAAAAGCTTTGACAAATTATTTCATTAGCCGTAGTTTAATATGAAGGGGAGAGGTGATTTTCTCTTGTTCAACAAGTTGTTGGTGTATGATATTCTTCTCTCCAACAGTCAAACTTTTCCTAATAAGCCAGAGTTTCTATTCCTAATGTTTGTCTCTCGCTTGGCTATCCCATAAACACAGGAAACACGGGTATTTGGCCAAGTAAAAAGTAGACCATTTTTAGATCCACACATATGACCTATTTGTGTTCATCATACTTAAGTAAATCTAATACAGCTTTCGTGTAATCATAATTCTCTTTTAACAATGACCACAATGACCAATAGTAAGTGCACCAAACAAGTTTCCATTATAGAGCAATACACATTTTAGACTCTTCTTTGAACTATCTGTAAATAGTCTCCATTCCACTAGAATCATACTGTTCAACACCCATCACGTTTAACAGTCCCGCCACGTCACAATAGTAAACAAAATTTTTTCCAATTGTAAAGAATGCCAAGAGATCTTTTTCCTTATTCTGATAAATAGTCAAGTTTGTTTCTTTCTGCAACAAATTCTTCTCTTTAAGCCTAGAAGCTAACAGTTCTGATAGCTTTTTAGGCAGTCCTATATCTCTAAATAAATCATTAAGTTCTGCCTGGTTGAAGTCTTCACGTTCTTTGGTTGATGTTTCTCTAAAGTCTACAATGTTCACGATTTACATCTACTTCCCATATATCATCACTTTCATCTTGCAGTGAACGTAGATCCTTGAAAGCGGATACTGGTATTCCATCTTAGGAATAAAGGCGATTAAATACTGGTTAGAAAAACATAGAGAAGTGATTCCCAGCAGATTCCCAGTGCCATTTATATTAGACACAGTCAAGCTTATTCTAGAAAACAACACATTCTTCTTCAATGGAAAGAATTACATCCAAATTAGAGGCACGGCGATGGGAACGAGGTTTGCTCCCGTTTACGCCAACTCTGTAATGGGATACTTAGAACAACAACTCTACCGAGAGGTGGAGGTAAACTATGGCCCTGGATTTAGAAAGTATATTGAAAAGGCATGGAAGAGATACCTTGACGACTGCTTCATAATCTGGACAGAATCTCTAAATACTCTGGAAGAGTTCAATATCCTCCTGAACAACCTACACCCATCTCTCCAATTTACAAAGGAGATGAGTAGTACCAAATTACCATTCCTAGATATAATGGTAATTAAAAAAGACACCACCATCACCACAGATATATACTATAAACACACAGACACACATCAATACCTAAATTTTAAGTCATGCCATCTACCACATACAAAACGTAACATCCCATACTGCCTAGCCAGAAGAATTTGTACCATTGTAGAAGATGCAAATATCAGGAACAAACGCCTAATAGAACTAAGAGAATTTTTGCTCAAACAAAAATACCCATCTCTACTTATAGAAAATGGCATACAGCGGGCTATAAAAATACCCATACAACAACTTAGGACAACCCAAGGAAGAGGAAAACAAGAACAAGTCATACCATTCATAGTGACACACAACCCATGTCACCAGAATATCTTCAACATTGCCAAAGCAAACCTACCAATCATTGCCCAAAGTAATGAATTAAAAGACATAATCACGGATCGAGCTATGGTGCTTAGTAAAAGACAGCCTAAAAACTTGAAAAAATTACTAACAAAGGCAAAATTTGACCTTAGCAACAAAGACCAAAAACTTCACTGTATCTAAATGCAATGATAGCCGATGTGGCACATGCCAATTCATACATACCGGCCAATATATAAACACAAAAACCGGGAAAATATTCACAAACGCGAATATGAACTGCAAAAGCAGAAATTTAATTTACTGCATCAAATGCCCAAATTGTGAAGAAATATATGTAGGTCAGACGGGAAACGCACTATCAGAACGCTCACGTGTACACCGGCAACAGATTAGAGACCCAGAGGTCCGTCAGATACCTTTGAGTAACCACCTAGCAACATGTGGCCGGAAAATGTATATAATATTTCCGTTCTACAAATTACACAGCCCAAGTGAAATCGAGAGGAAAATCAGAGAAAAGAATTTTATTGATAAATTCGAACCCAAGCTAAATAAGCAATAATAATAATAATACTTAGAGGTACTACTTCTACTGCTACGACCATGACCACTAACAACAACAACAATACTGAAGGTGATCAAGACGAAGATAGCAGGAAAATTATCTTATTTAGGGTTAAAAGTTCTATTGCCACCACCATCACCACTAGCAACAATAATTAAGGTGCTGACAATGATGATGATCACAATTGAAATATAAAAATATAAAAATCTCTGACAAAGGCTACTTACAACATTTCTAAAAATAACCCAACAATTGCTGCTTCGGCCAGGGTCAAGATACAGGACTCTTGACATGTCCAACAAAGCGTGACGCCTAAACCAATCAGCTCAACCAACCAATCAGCTTAAGTAATTGAGTGATACTACACACTGATTGGTCAGAATACAGTTTGCAAAACCTAGCACTCTGGAGCCTACCCAGCTGTATTTATAGCACAGAATCAATCATCTTGCTACAGTCAAAAATTGTGAAGCATGACTGTCACCACTACTACATGAACCCGAAGATTGCAGAATTTAATGCATGAAAGTACTAGTTCAATCAGAATGAACATTTAACATTCTACTATTTTATTTTATTCTATTATAATATATTATCTTATAATATATCATTATAAGATTGTAAATAAAAGGTGAAAATCAGACAAGGTTGGAATTCCTTTTATTAATATATTCTTCTATACACAATCACACACACCCATATATATTTATATATATATATATATATATATATATATATATATATATATATATATATATATATATTATATATATATATATATATATATATGCCTGAGTGCCCTGAGTCTGTGTGCTCGTGCGCATTTGTGTATATGTGCGTGTATGCATGTGTTTTTTTTTGTTTGAAACCGTTT
>NC_043007.1:56113561-56136061 GCF_006345805.1 Octopus sinensis | reverse complement strand
CTGGCCTAGCACATAAAAAACCAGGGAGACAATACAAATTTATACGTAAATATAAGAGAGTTACCGTTAAGTGGTTAACTCTAGCGCTAGAAATAGCTCCTTATTCTGGTATAGCCACCGAAGTTGTTTCCACAAAAGAAATAACATTACCTTCAACGTATGGAAAGCGAAATACAACGAAAAGATAAATTAATGCTGAACAATTGTTTCTTTATCAACATAATATGCAATTATACTCACATATTTATCTATAAATCATCAGCAGCATTTGTTTTCGATGCAATTTATTTGACCCACACGGGCGATAAATACCCATGCGGTCCAATCGATTGCATACATATTTGTGATTTAGCTTCCCCGCCAAAATCATGGTAAGACTTAGTGGAAACGAGTACTGCATATAATATTTAGTGCAGTATATTAAATTTATAAATTCATAAATGAGGGTGAAAAATTAGATATCAATTTAATAATACCATCAGTTTAACACCAAGTGGGTCTAATAAATTGTATCGAAAACAAATGCTGCTGATGATTTATAGATAAATATGTGAGTATAATTGCATATTATGTTGATGTTGTATTTCGCTTTCCATACGTTGAAGGTAATGTTATTTCTTTTGTGGAAACAACTTCGGTGGCTATACCAGAATAAGGAGCTATTTCTAGCACTAGAGTTAACCACTTAACCACTTAACGGTAACTCTCTTATATTTACGTATATATATATATATATATATATATATATATATATATGTATGTATATATTATGTATGTATATTTGTATATATGTATGTATTTATGTATATTTATATGCATATACATATATATATATATACATATATATATATATACACACACATATATATATATATACACACACACACATACACACACACACACACACACACACACACATATATATATATATATATTATATATATATACATATAAGTATTTAATGTAGGATAAAATTCTTCCTAAAAAAATTTTTATCAATGGCCAGCTTATTAAAAAAATACCTTTAAGGTTAAAATTATAAACAACTTATAAATAAGGGCAAACGAAAAAAATTATAATCTCAAATATGCCGAAATTGGACATATTGTCCATAACCATATAAGTTTTCACAATACGCACGCTACTCGAAAAAAGGCTGACAGAAAATTCTAAAAAATTCCATTATTACGATATCGGACCGATTTCAGGGTTAGTTCATAAGAACCCTCCCTTCGTCAGTGATAAATATGGCAAAGAAATAAATGAGATACTTACTCATACCCATGGAAGAAGCAAAACACTAAGTCATGAGCACAATTAAGTACCCCAAATACATCCAAAATAGAAATACTCCAGCCCATTCAAGAGACATGCGATTTGAACTGAGGCTCTCACAGAGTGAGAGAGTCCGGAAGTGAACACTATTAAATTTATATTTAATGTAGGCTAAAATTTTTTCGAAAAAAATTTTTATCAATGGCCAGCATATTAAAAAGATACCCTTGCGGTTAGAATTATAAACAACTTATAAATAAGGGCAAACGAAATAATTTCTAATGCCAAATATGCAGGACTGCCACATTGTTTTTGCAAAAAGTCTTTACTTTATATATGTATGTGTGTGTGTGTATGTGTATTTATGTATGTATGTTTTTATATATATATATATATAGAGAGAGAGAGAGAGAGAGAGATTGATAGATAGACAGATAAATAGATAGATAGATAAATAGATAGATAGATAGATAGATAGATAGATAGATAGATAGATAGATAGATAGATAGATAGATAGATAGGTCACAAAAGTGACGGAGGATACTGACTAGCGCTGATTATGCTAAAATAAGAGTTAAATTAACTCCAAATCCACTAAAGCACTATAATTAATGACTGACCAAGGGAAGTAAGTCCCTAATGTATATTGCCGTATCGCGATTTGCAATTTTGGTGTAGACCACATTCTCATCAGCGGCGCTTAACGCCTAGGGTTAAACTCAACCTCCTGTGTCAATCTTATTAGAAAAACCGTTGAAAATATGTGCTGATTTTCAAAGCAGTAAAAGTGTAAACAACAAATTCAAAGTGTGGCTTATTAGCAATTAGAATCTAATGGCAAAATTAATGGCGGTCGTAAAATAAATTTTGCCTTTAGGCTCTAATTGCTAATAAGCCACCTTTTATTTTGTTATACATATATATATATATATATATATATATATATATATATATATATATATATATATAGATAGATATAGATAGATAGATAGATAGATAGATAGATATATAGATAGATAGATAGATAGATAGATAGATAGATAGATGTATATATATGTATGGATATACATATATATGCATGTATATATACATATATGTGTATGTGTGTGTGTATATATGAAAAGACTGGAATTTACAATTAACTGCACCAGGGTTCCTCTTCCCCAGGGAACCAGACCTAATGGTATACCTGCGGATGTAGGTCCAGCCCCTGCTCTGCCGGGTCCTGTCTCTGATCACGTTGCACCTCCAAGGGCATCCATTGACGGTGATGCCCTCAATCTTAACAGACGGGTATCACCTGATGGAGAAGAGTCAGCTCCCAACCAAACAACACCAAACAAACACCTCATCAGCTGTAAAAATCATACGATACTCAGCACCTTCAATGCCCGCACCCTCGGCTCTCTTGGCCGTATAGAAGAACTTGGTGCAAATGCAGAATCACATGGCATTGATATAATAGCTGTCCAAGAACACCGATTTTACCACCCTGACAACATCCTCAAATACCATCAAGTCGGTTCTTATCAACTTGTAACCTCCTCAGCATCAAAGAATACTGTTAATTCAACAGTTGGAGGTATCGGATTTCTACTTTCATCAAAAGCCAGTGATACTCTCTTGAGTATAGAGTCAATCTCACCTAGAATTATGGTGCTTGAGATAGATGGAAACCCGAAAACAACATTGGTATGTGTGTATAGCCCACATAATTCGTCTGTGGCAGACGAGATTGAGAATTTTTATACAACCCTTTGTTCAACCATTGAGCAAGTACCTCTCCATAATTTTCTAGTTATAGCTGGTGATCTGAATGCTAGACTAGGACCCGATGAGACCAAGTTTACTTTCAACTCTAAAACTAATCGGAACGGAAAAATGCTTAAAGACTTCTTGGAGGTATTTAATCTCTACACCTCCAACAATTCTTTTATGAAACCAAAAGGTCAACTTTGGACATTTGAGTCCCCACTTGGTGATAGGGCACATATTGACTACCTCATCTTTCGAAAGAAGTGGCGCAATAGTGTTAAAAACTCGAGATCCTACTCTTCCTTTAGTTCTGTCGGCTCTGACCACAGAATTGTATCAGCTACCGTTAAGCTTAGTCTTCGCTCATCCAAAAAAGCTAAGCCTCACCCGATGAAAACGATCGACAGGGAGGAAGTCTTATCTAACCCCGATATGTCCAAACAATTTACTATTGAGGTCTATAACACATTTCAATCTTTGTCTACTTCTGAAATAGATGCTGAGAACATTGAAGAAGTATACAGCAGCCTCATCAAATCAACAGAGGAAGCTGCACTGGCTACTCTTCCCAAAAAGAAGAGTAGGGGCCAGAGCAAACCTTCTAATTCCCCAAATGTCATCGAAGCCAGAAACCATCTAAAGTCTATATCACTAGCTTACCACCGTTCTCCATCCCAGTCACTGAAGATCCAACTCATAGCTGCCAAGAAGAATCTTGATGACGCTTACTTGAACGCCGAGGTCGACTTTATCAATGGCAAAATTAGAAAACTATCCAAAGAGCACATTAGTAAAAAACACCATCTTGCCTGGAAATACATCAAAGACCTATCAGGCAAAAATTCTGGGTCATCAATTAGAATTAAAGGGGGATCAGCTAAGAAGCGTTTAGAAAATTGGTCAACCCATTTTAAAAACCTCCTTGGGAAGAATGCCAAAATCCCTGATAACCCCACTCTTCCAAGTGTGCCTATATCAGACACGCTGGACATCAACACCTCCCCTATTACCATATTTGAACTAACAGCAGCCACCAAGCAACTAAAAGCCTCGAAAGCATTTGGTCCCGACAACATCCCAGCTATAATTTGGAAGGATGATAGATTTCACACACTTTTGCTCAACCTCTGCAACCACACACTTTCCACCTTTGTCGCTCCAAAGATTTGGCACCAATCTCAAATCATCCCAATACCCAAAAAAGGCGATTTATCCCTCGTCACCAACTACAGGGGTATATCTCTAATGTCAATTGCTGCAAAACTGTACAACAAACTGATCCTAAATCGTCTTGTCCTTTTTGTTGAACCTTTGCTCCGAAAGAACCAAAATGGATTCATACATGGGCGCTCAACGCTGAGCAGACTTATTGAAGAATCAAAAGCATTTAATCGCGATCTTGCAATGGTATTTGTAGACTTTTCTAAAGCGTTCGATTCTGTAGATAGGTACAAGATGTTTGAAATCCTTAAGCTCTATGGGATAATAGACAAAATCATTTCTGCCATCAAGGTCCTCTACACAGATACGTCTTCAACCATCTTAACCCCTGACGGAAAAACATCAACTTTCTCAATCAAAGCCGGAATACTGCAGGGAGACATACTCGCCCCATTTCTTTTCATCATTGTTGTTGATTATGTGCTACGTATATCAGTTGATACCATCTCTGGCAAGGGCTTTGAAATAAAACCAAGAAGAAGTTCCAGACACCCAGCTGAGTACTTGACAGACACTGACTTTGCTGACGACATCGCTCTTATCAGTGATTCTCTCTCCAATGCCCAGTCTCTTTTACAATCTCTTGAACAAACCTCAAATTGCGTAGGTCTTTACCTCAATGAGGCCAAGACTGAATACATAAACAAGTGCCTGTCCAACAGTGATTGCATCATACATACTCTCAACAATGCGCCCTTAAATATGGTTTCTGATTACAAATATCTTGGGTCATACATATCATCATCTGGAAAATACTTTCTAACTAGAAAGGGTATGGCCTGGTCAGCCTGTAATGACATGCATAAGATCTGGTCATCAAATCTAAGTAGAGACTTCAAACTTGAAATCTTCAAAGCCACAGTCGAACCAATTCTACTATATGGCTCAGAAACCTGGACATTATCCAAGAAGCTTGAGAGGCGGTTGGATGGAACCTACACTCGCCTCCTTATGAGAGCTCAAAATCTCTCGTGGAAGCGCCATCCAACCAAAATGCAAACATATGGGAAACTACCACCTGTGTCATCTCTTGTGAAAGGTAGGAGAGTCCAGTTTGCTGGATATTGTTGTAGAGGTGAAAAAGAGGTAATTTCTGCTCTTCTCCTCTGGAAGCCATCTACTCGCAATACCAGAGGGCGCACACTCTCCTACTCTGATGTAATCTCCAGGGATACAGGCATCCAGCAACAGGACCTCCGTAATGCCATGATGGACCGCGAAGTCTGGCGTAGCATGGTAAATTCCATTGTCTCGACCACGGTCGAATAATGATGATGATGATGTATATATGTATGTGTATATATATATATATATATAATATATATATATATAATATATATATATATATACATACATACATACATACATAATACATACATACATACTACATACATACATACATACATACTACATACATACATACATACATACATATTGGCTACCTCAGACTATGGGTTTTCACGCCTACAGACATTGTAAAGTGTAATAAGGAATTTGGGGATATGCTCTATAATTGTATTTCGTTTTGGGATTTGGTTTGGGGATTCTTTATGTGAGTTCGTGTGTTGAAGCATATTCTGTTGTGTCTAGGGAGAGTCATTTTCTTTTTGTGCCTTAAAATTTAACACACTCACCAGTAAAATGTTCACATGTTCTTTATTTTTATTTTCCTAAAATTTTCTTTGCATCTTGCAACCTTTTCAATAGTCTTAACTCTGTTCGTTATTTACACTGCGTTCCTTTTTTGTTTGTTTGTGCGCATGTGTGTGGGTCAGTGTGTGTGTATGTGTGCCTAAACATGCATGCATGCATGTATGTATGCATGTATGTATGTGTGTGTATGTATATATGTATGTATATATGTATGTATGTGTGTACATCTGTGTGTATGTATTCTGCATATTCATGTGCTTGCATGTCTGTGTGTATTTTTTATGTATGTGTGTGTGTCTGTATATATATGCACCTCTGTCTCCTTGTGTGTGCATGTCTGAGTGCCTGTGTGTGTGTGTTTTGCCACTATGTACCGTGTTTGTATGCATGGATGTGCATCTCCATATGTGTACTTGTGTTAAGTAAAGTGTGTGTGTATATATGGTCATGCGTTTCAGTCTCCATTTGCGTTTGTGTGCTTGTCTGTTCATATAACCTATGTACCTATCTGTCTGTATGTTGATATGTTTATTTTCATATCCATATGCTTACATACATGTGCATATACACATATATACATACCCCACCCCATTCACACACATACAACTATCTATCAGGTCATCCCATAAGTTCTTTCCGAATAAAGAAACCAAGTGATCAAATGTTATATTTAATTGAAATCTAATCATCAATGTACTTCCCCTGACTATCTATGACTTCCTTCCATCTATTTACATGCATTTTAATCCCATTAATCTAAAATTCTTTTGGTTTCAAAGCGAAGAACTCTGAAATGTCAGTTTCGACTTCCTTCTGGCTCGCGATAGTTATGTCCCCCAAATGATTCCGTAAACTACGGAACAAATGGTAGTCTGAAGGAGCAATGTCGGGAGAATAAGTTGGATGATGAGTTATTTTCCCAACCAAGCTCTTCGATCTTCTGTGATGTGATTTGTGCAGTGTAGGGTCACGCATTGTCCTGATGAAACATCATTCTTTTTCGATTCACCAAACCGGGTCTTTTTTTCTTCAAAGCTTGGTCCAAACGTTCTAATTGCTGACGGTAGACTTGATCATTGATTGTTGCATTAAGTGGTAACAATTCAAAGTGAATTACTCCTTTGCAATCCTACCAGATAGAGAGAAAAATCTTTTTCTCATGAAGTTCCCTTTTCGGTTGTGGTTGAGCTTTTTCCTTTTACCAAGCCACTGTTTACGACGTTTAACATTTCGATAGAAGATCCATTTTTCGTCACCAGTCACAAGTCAATCCAAAAAGTGTGAAATGAGTTCGTGAGAATGGAGAGAAAAGCAGATGTCAACTCGGAATTTGCGGTTGCTTTCGGACAATTCATGAGGCAGCCATTTTCCAAGTATAGGAACCTTTCCAAGTTGTTGAAGATGATGATGAACGGTTGTATGGATTGAACTAAGCTTTATTGCCAATTCTTCAACTGATAATGCAGGATTTTTTTCAAGTAATGCTTCAAGGAGCTTATCATCAAACTCAACTGGACGTCCTGTTCGATCTTCATCTTCAAGGCTAAAATCTCCACTTCTGAATTTTGCAAACCATCTTCTGCAAGTTCTTTCATTCAAGCATTCTTTCCCATAAACTGAGTTTATGATCCGAGTCGCTTCGGCTGCAGAGTTTCCTTTTTTTGTACTCATAAAGCATTATGTGCCTCAAATGCTCTTTGGATACTTTCATGTTAGAAAGGGTTTTAATCAAAGAAATTTTATCCTGTAAAATAATTATCTATTATCCTGTAAAATAATATTTAATTAGTTTAAATGTACACAAATGCATAAAAATAATTTTAATTCCATTAGACATTCTAAAATACTATTAACTTTCATTCAATTTTAAAAAAGGTAAAATCAGACAGAACTTATGAGGATGACCTGATACATAACAGCTCTCCATTCTACTCTATCTATGTAAACTGTGGGTATGGGGGTATGATATCTGCTATGTATATTTCCTATTTAGTATTGGGGAAGTTTCGTTTATAATGACGTACTCCCGTATGTGTCAGTGTTGGGTCTTTTGGGTGCGTAAAGAAATTCAGATAAATTTTTGAAAAGTCTTCTTCGTATAAAGGCCACTTCTTGATGTTTTATCTCAGATCCAATTTGAAAAGCTATAATCACGACACATAAATGCGTGTGTGTTCGTGGTGTGTGTATGTGTGTGTGTGTTTGAATGCAAGTATTTGTGTATGTCTCTGTGAATATATGTGTATATTTCCTTGATTCACAATGAGTATAAAGCTCTCTCTCTCTCTCTCTCTCTCTCTCTCTCTCTGTCTATCTTTCTATCTCTATTTCTACGTGTCTAAGTTAACTTTCGCCACCACAACTATCTATCAGCAGCGTCAATTGAACAATATTAATACCAGACTCTGTAATACTTTCATCTCCATTACCAACCTACCAATTTCTTAAAGACCAAACAGAGAGCATCAACATCTTTATGAACAAAGTGAGCCATTCCATTTAAAGTAAAAGGCAATCACATAAGAAAATGATGGTTCCCTAGTGTATTTTAAAAGTTGATGACTGATTTTAGGTCAATGAGGTTTGCGATTAAGAAGGCAAAACAAAACAAATGGAGAAAAATGTAACCGCGCTACCACCATACACTATCACCATCACCGTCATCACCATCACTATCATCACCACCACCACCACCACCACCATCACCACCATCACTATCATCATCATTGCCATCATATCACCATCATCATTATCACCATCACCACCATCACCAAAACCTAAACCAATACAATCGACATCATCTGGCCTACCATTCCACCAACTTTTGAATAACCGAATGACAAAAACAACAACAGTATGATAGCAATGTTTTTAGCTATATCTGTTGTATATCAGCAAAATGTTGGGTGTATTTGAGAGTGTATTTGTGCGTAAGGTGTGTATGTGTTTGTTAGTAGTACGTCGGTATCTTAGTTTTAAGTTCAGAGTGAGGTGCAATGAACCTCTCAGATTCTTTTTACGTCTAAAGAAATTAAACAACAATTTTTTCTCATAAAACAATTCTTTCCTGATGCAACATTTTTCTACAGATTTGATGTTGATAATTGATGATCGCTACCGCTGTTGGAATTACTTATAATTCAAGATGTCTTAGAATGAAGACACCAAGCAGATCACAGAGTAGTAGTGCAATAAGGAATAGTAAAGGTATTATACCGAAAGTAATCTTGATGTTTTCAAAAGGCTTTATGTGGGAGAATCATTGACAAAACATTAAAGCACGCAACATGTACTGAAAAAACAATTGGTGACAATAGAGAGAAAATTAAATCAATTGTTCAAGAAGTTACTCCATTAACTGCTTGGCTCACAATTCTTTTCACAATCTAATGTCCTGCTTAAAAATGGAACGGTTGTTGGGTGTATGGGACGAGGGCCAGATTCTATGCAATGTATGTTAAGCATGATAGTAGTTAACATTATCAAAAGTTTTCATTAGGATTTCCAGAAAAGGGAAGCTGAAACTTCTTATACAAAAGCAAAAGATTTTCCTAGTTAGTAAACTCTGGTTTAAAAGTTTTAAGAAGCGCTTGAATTTACGCAACATAAAAATGACTGGTGAAGTCCAGAAGACATGTTATCTCCGGTCGAATATTACATTTGATTTGCCTTTCGTTATATAATTGCATTAAATATGATGCGCATATGACATTTTTAATTTAATACTGCTTCTACTACATATATTTGTATCATAATTGATGTGTATACACCATTCTCAGACATGTTTCATTAAGAACACAATATACGGTGGAACGAGACGTATAACATACCCACAGTGACTGCCGGCCATCCAGACACCTTTTACCCTCTCTAGGACATCTTTATATATATTTTTATTTATATATATTTACATTTATGTTTATTTATATGTGTGTGTGTATGTGTATATCGTTACGCACACATACATCTTTTATTATTATTATTATCATTATTAATATTATAATTATTCTATGTTTGACATTTGCTTTACATTTGTACAAGTTGGCTCCAAGTCTCACCCAGAGACCTCAAGAGACAAAAAGTTGGAAGTTCATGTTGCTGTTATGCCTAGGGTGCCATATATTTGGTTTTGCACTTAGTGTTGTACTATGGAGGCGCAATGGCCCAGTGGTTAGGGCAGCGGACTCGCGGTCGTAGGATCGCGGTTTCGATTCCCAGACCGGGCGTTGTGAGTGTTTATTGAGCGAAAACACCTAAAGCTCCACGAGGCTCCGGCAGGGATGGTGGTGATCCCTGCTGTACTCTTTCACTACAACTTTCTCTCACTCTTACTTCCTGTTTCTGTTGTACCTGTATTTCAAAGGGCCGGCCTTGTCACTCTCTGTGTCACGCTGAATATCCCCGAGAACTACGTTAAGGATACACGTGTCTGTGGAGTGCTCAGCCACTTACACGTTAATTTCACGAGCAGGCTGTTCTGTTGATCGGATCAACCGGAACCCTCGTCGTCGTAACCGACGGAGTGCATCCCAGTGTTGTATTAGTGAATGCTTAAAAAACCATACGAAAATTATGTTTGGTTTAAAACTTGAGATTACATAGAAAGTATTTTGCGTAGGACATGAGCAGTTCCCAGGAACAATATCTTTTGAATTTATGTTGGGCTACTGCCGTTCTTTAATATATTTTGGCCTGGTAGTTCCTTGTAGGTAGGCACTGATCTTGAGCTGCTATGATAAACCCTTCTGTTTCAGATTTTAAGCCAGAGGCCATTAGCCATTGATGGGTCAGGGCTTTGTCAACATCTGCATTATTCGCTCTCTTTGGGTAGTTGCAATTTAGAATTTTGTCTTGCCATTTATCAAGTAGAATATCTAAGACAGCAGCTTTAGCACGGGTTTTCATGCGCTTAGCTTTTTCTACGCTTTTTTCTTGTATATCTAATTCCGAAATTTGTTGTATTCGGAACTCATTTAGATATTCCTTTGCCTGTTTTGTTACTGAATATGTTGCTTTCTTGTTTTCATGTTTTGAGACAAGTTTTAACATCCAGTCCTAAGAGTTTTTCAGGTAGGTGTCTAAGCCAATTGTAGCAATCTTCATTGTTATTGACAGTTGTAAAAGTCCACAGCCTCCCTCTTTTCTTGGCAGATAAAGTCGTTCTATATCTGCCTTAGGTTGGTGCATTCTATGCACTGCCAACAGTTTTCGTATTTTTCTGTCAAGATTAAATATTTCAGTAATTGACCAGTTAACGATATGGAAACTGTAAGTCACGACTGGTATGGCTAAAGCATTGATCGCTTCGATCCCGTTTCTCGCATTCAGCTCTGTCTTGAGTATTGCTCTTACTCTGCAATAACATTCTCTCCTGATCCTTTCCTTCATCACTGAATGCTTTATTCTGTCCCCTTCAATTACCCCTAGGTACTTGTAGCTCTCCGCTAGCTCTAACTCTTTTATGACATTCTGCTGGCCACGGTTAACGTTAGATGTTTCTGTTATTTTTCCTTTGTAAAGTTCTGTTAGCAGTACATGGCTCTCTGGGAAGGCATTCATCAGAAGTTAGGAATTTCATTCTTCCTGGAGACTTACATTTGCTTGACCTCATGAGAGCAGATCTTATAACTTCTACCTTGACACACTCCCACTTTTGCTCCTTTAATGAGTCCAAGGGGCCTTTTCATTTTGTGTTTTTTCTTCTACCCAAATTTTATTCCAAAATCCCTGCACTTCTTTTGATGGTACAGACTTTACAGTAACTATTGTTTTCCCTATCTTCCTGTAAAAAATTTTGGGGGTTATTTTTGAACATGCACTTCTTTTGATGGTACAGACTTTACAGTAACTATTGTTTTCCCTATCTTCCTGTAAAAAATTTTTGGGGTTATTTTTGAACATGTTGTCCTTGAAGAATCTAACACGCTTTTCATACCTCGCTATGCGGGCAGCTTTAGCAGATACCTTTTGCTTGATGGTTTCTATGGTGGCATCAATATCAAGTATAGCTTTCATATATTTTTTCATTAATTTTGGGGTTTTTGTAGGTTTGGTAGTCTTGTCAACCTTAAGGTTTTTCAAATATTTAATGTCAGACCTAAGTAGTTTAATTTGTTGTTGGATACGCTCTTGCCAAGAAGACTTTTTGTGAGAATGTTGCCGTTTTCTAATCTTTTCACCACATAGAATCGTTGAGATTTTCGTGGATGCATAGAACATGTGGTTGAGATCTGTGATGTCAACATCATTAGCTGAAATTATATACTTAAGTGCAAGGCGGATTTAACCAATTATTTTCATGTTTTGGTTAGAGTTGCGGATTTTGGGGAGTGTATCATGTTCATCCATACTGGTTTCTTTAATTTTCAGCCATTCAATCATGATTTGAATTTTTAGCTCATCTAGTTCCGTTGGGTCAATATTTGATTGAATTTCTTCATCTATTTGATGTTCATATGTCTTAGTGTTGGTTGAGGGAGTATTTCACTTTGCATATCACTTATACTAACTCTTTCAATCCTTACTGCATTTTTATCAGCCCTCGGCTGGTCTATAATTATTTCCTCTGTATTATCTACTTTAGCTGCAGCTTCGTTCATTTTATCTGTTACTGCTTATTTAATTTGGTCAATCAGTATTTTGTTTTTATAATGTTTCTTCTGACGTTGGCAAGTTTGTTACTGTCTATGTAGGGTCTTACTTCAGGGTGTTTCTGTCTCCAGTTTAAGTAGGTTTGTACAGTATTAGATTTATTTTTGGGGAAATATATGACATGGTAGAAGGCCGTAAGAACTTCTTTATTATCTTCCCTAGACCATTTTCCATTCTTTTTCTTTTGATGACGGGCATGGATGGCCATCTGTTAGAATATTCCTGTTGTGGGGTACGTCCAGCTCCTGTGTGTTGGGAAGATTTGAACCAGTAGCTGATTTTTCGACCAGAATCTGGTTCAACATTCGAGTATGTAGTCTTTTGTAATCCGATCGATGACCATTGCCGTTTGTAATTTGTTTTGTTAACAGTGAGGCATGACGACCTTCCACGCTTACATTAGGAGACGGATCTGTCAGTTTAGGGTTAATGTTTTGCGACAACACCGTCTCCGTGTTCTCTGCATGTAAACATCGCTCGTAGCGTAGCTTCTCAAGGCTAGCAGATCTGTATTCGTCTGTATTTTTTTGTTGATAGATTTATCTCCGAACATAGTTATTTTTTTATTGTGGTGTTTTTTAAACTTATGAATGGTTCACTCTGTCTGTGTTAGTTCGAAAAAAATGAATGTAAAATAAGAAGAAAAAAGAAAGTTTTGATTTTGTTTTTGCTTCGTTTGTGACACGTGCTTTCATGTGCATGAGTGTGTGGCCTGTAAATTTCACGTAGTTGTGTAAACATTGGGATGTATATGTAGTTCTATGGGTATCAAAATGTATATATGGTTGTGTAGACATTATTATTATTGAGTGAGAGATCAGTTCATGCCATCAAAGTGACACTGGGGTAAAATATACGAAGCCCAATATACCCATCATGACTACCCGTCTGATAAGGGTACACCAGGCACATGCATCACAACCATATGTGCGCGACATGGTGATCTCATATCAAGGTAAACAGCGCCTGATCTTGCAGGTGGGGCCCAGTTAGAATTTTCTTCAGGTCGAGTAGCCCATCCCGCTCAAAAGGTCCCTGAATAAGGGTGGTTTAAGGATGTTGAAAGAACCACCCATGTTTCCAGAGGTGAATTATTCAAACCCCAAAGATTCCCTCTCAACACATGGCTATGATGCTCCCCCACTACTTCTGCTCGTGTTTAGAGATGCACATATCGTCAGCCACTAAGGGACATGCTCAACTGGTTACGGTCAAACAACTGACAAGCAAATCTGTGGTATTGAGCAGAATATTTGCTGTAGCCCATCTTTTATACCAAGACAAAACAATGTACATGGTGACACTCCCAATCAGTTATTATTATTATTATTATTATTATTATTATTAGTAGTAGTAGTAGTAGTAGTAGTAGTAGTAGTAGTAGTAGTAGTAGTGGTGGTAGTAGTAGTAGTAGTAGTAGTAGTAGTATAGTAGTAGTAGTAGTAGTAGTAGTAGTAGTTCTGAGATGTAGTAGTACGTTCTATTTTCTGTGTTCAAATTCCGCCGAGGTCGACTTTACTTTTTATCATTTCGGGGTCGATAAAATAAGTACTAGTTGAACACTGGAGTTGCTGATAGATTGACATCAGTCTTCAATTTTTAAGTTTACAACTGGCAAAAAGGAAAAGAAAGAATGGGGGAAAAGAAAAGAAAAAGAAAAGGGAAAAGAAAAATATTTCATCAAGCAGTTTTTTGATAAAATTTTCCTGTCATTTTATTCATCTCTCCAGAATGACAAACATATTTCTCCTCTATTATCATTATTATTATTATTATTATTATTATTATTATTATTATTATTATTATTATTATTATTATTATCATTATCATTATTATTATTATTATTATTATTATTATTATTATTATTATTATTATTATTATTATTATTATAAGTTCTTATTTGCCGTATTAAATAAAATATATACCATATTATTATGTCAGTTTAAACCAGCAATTGCTGTGATAAAAGCGATAGGTTCATATTTGCCTATCTCTTACGGGTGTATTTATTTTGCTAAATTATCTAAGCGATTCTTATTATTCTGTTTTGCAAAGGAGATCGAGAAATCACTGCATAGTGGTCTCCAGAAACTTAGGAACGTAGGGTTTAGCCTTGAATAGGAAGGTATTTTTGATAGATGCTCATCATGAAAGATAAGCAACCTTCCTAAGATTTTTTTAAAAAAACAGATAACGAAGCAGCTGTAAAAATACGCGGTGATTGAATCGAAACAATCAATAATATTGATTCTGAAAGCGAAATCCTTTTCATAACTGAATACGTATGCTGATATCACAATTAATGACTTAAACTAAAAAAAATTCTGCAGAAAATCACGATACACTTCAACCCTGAACAAACATTTTCTGCTGCTGCCACAGTAGTCGTATGATATGGCATGTCGGCTGACAGTGGTGGAATGTCAATTACATACTACTGGAGCATTATTTGCAATAACCAACAGAGATAATAAACCACTTGACAGATATGTCAATGGATTGAGATGACAAAATATTCCTCTCAATGAATTTCAGAAATTATCATATTTGAAAAATAGGGAAGTAGAGATGTTGAGAAAGAGAATTTGAAACGAAATCAGTTCCAGCAGTAAAAAAAAAAAGAGATGTATGAAGTCAATCATTAATTTCTGTTTAAAGAAATCCTACAAAAAAATTACAAGCAGAGATAATACTGTTTGTAATATGGGGGCATGCGCTGTAACAGTGCGTCGCTGTATCCACCATTTGTTTCCGATTCCCAACTCCTGCTGGATGACACGATTGCATTTACTCAGCCGACAACCCGACAACCCATAGGTTTGTTTTGAGTAGTTGTTGTTGATGAATGTTTTTACGAAACTGCAGTACAAATTCTATCTCAACCACTTTTAGTTGTCATTTATGAGACGCAGAGGAATTGTTGGGTCTATTCCCCGTACAACTAAACATAAAACGTCTATTAAAAAATATTACAGAAAGACAAAACCGGTGAGACAAAACCAGCGCACTCAGTCAATAATAACAACACATTTAATATAATGTTTTTGTTTAGTGAATAACAATGATAAACAATATACAAAACAGGTAATAGTAACACTACTCGAACACTTGTGCTAAGTTAACATCATCTTGAAAATACAGGCGATAACTGACTGAGAACGGTGTTGAAAGGATAACTGACAATGAGCATATTTTGTTTTATGCAGGCTGATTGCAGCTGACATCTTATTCAGCGTAAACTTAAAAGTTATCACAAACTGATACATAAAAGACGTTATGTAATAAAAATAAGAGAAATAGTGTCTGAAACTACTGTGTTATGAAATTTAGCTGAGCACACAGATTTGTAGAAAAAAGAAAATTGGTTCTAACATTATATTCTAAAACTGGTATGCTATAACATTTGTGAAAGTTTTCATTGCAGCAAAAAGTGTACATCTGCGAAAGAAAGGAAGTAACTTACCATCACACACACACACACAAAACACACACACCCAAAACACACACATATGTATGTGTATGTGTGTGTTTCTGTAGAGGAATAGATATCAGAGTTATCCACTAGTTTCTTGGCAAAGCGTCATAGGTTCCATAATAACCAGTTCCTCGGTCATTAGCTACATCAGATATTGCCACGACATTTTTATATTTTCATATACGATATTTATATATTACAATATATACTCTCTCTCGACGCTACATAATGAATTTCATGTATTCAACTTCGTTGGCAGATATCTTGTATGCCAGTGTACTTCACAAATTGTTCACAAAGAACAATGGAGTTCACTCTGAAAGAATGTTTAAAATACTAACAGATTGTATCAAATTAACCAGCTTTTCATTTTAGAAATAATGATTGAGAATATCTATAATCAGATGAGAATTTATTCATTAGTTTTGGCTTCCTGCTTACGGCAAAGGCAACAAAAATAGCACACAGTAATGGAGATATTGATTTCTGGAAAATGTTTCTTTTAATCTTTACGAAACTTACGACCACATGTTAATAATTCCCGCTAAAATTTCATGCCCTCCTCAGTGAAGTTATGTAATCTATCAATCACTCTAAATGTCTTAAAACAACAAAAGCCAACTGTAAAGAGGACCAACAAGTAATGATGGTGGAACTTCTCGAAGCATCTGAATTGATTCATGTAAGAACTCCACCGAATCTCCATCTTAACTAGAACGTATAGCATATTGTGGCGGTTAGCATTTGTGTGTCTGCCGAGAATAATAATGTTCTGTACTGACCGTAACACCGTTGACAATGTATGGCCTTTTCATTCTTGTACTATGGATATACAAAGCTACATATACTTAACTTTGTCTGTACACTGAGCTATGCTGCAGGAGATTTCATAAAATGCAAAGAAAGTGTTTTCCAAGGAAGAAAAGGATATTCCCTCCAAAACCAGTCAGTTTATGGTGCCGCGCAAATTTGTAAAACAATCTAAATATTCTCTTTGTGAGTGTGAACTTATGCATATAATCACGTATATGTATGCACATCATATACATATAAAGATTTATTCACGCACATGCCCGTACTAACGATAAATAAAGAAGAAAAAAACTCTGTAATAAAGATATATTCTATTGCTGTAACATAAATTACCAATGCATCCATACGAATGACTAATATCTATCATCTATCTATCATATATATATATGTGTATATATATATATATATAATATATATATATATATATATATTATATATATATATATATGTATACAAATGCGTGTGTATGTGTGTGCATGTGTGTATATATGTGGTTGGCATGCAAACTTTTTATCACACAGCCACTCATATATATATATATATATATATATATATATATATATATATATAATATATATATATATATATATATATACATCATATATATACGTGTGTGTATGTCTAGTGTTGAAAAGAAAGAATACAAGGCGAACAGTCAGACGAAAGCAGAGTAAACGGGAAAACAGACGAAAAGTAAACAGAATTAGAAAACGACACGATACACGGAATATTCGCAGCTGAGTTTCCCTCTTCACTGAAAGACGCAAAATATGATAGCAGTTTCACGCCACTTAACTTTGATACTGCTCAATTTTGCAGGCGCCAGTACTTTTACTAAGCTACTGAGAAAATGTAATCGATTGTGTGCTAAGACATTGTATTAATACAAACAAGACATTATAAAAATACGACAATGAATTATGCATATATGACATCACGAAGCCTTACGGCTATATGCAAATCGAAGGAAAGATAGTACTAATTATACATATACAACAAATACAACAGAAAGGGCTTCGCAGCTGTCGCACGAAATGAGTGGGGTTGCACAAAGAGAAAATAGAGCAAGTCCTAGAGAACAGTACAGACGTAGCAAGAGCGTGACCAGTCTGGTCAAAGATAAGGCAAAAAAGAACGACACCGCTTTTTCCTGGCACCACTCACATGGTATGGAAGAGGAAGTATTGAAAGAGGGAAAGAGGGGGAAAGAGAGAAAGACAGAGAGAGAACAAAAGAGCAGAATAAGTGAGAGTGTGAGAGGGGAAAGATGCAGCATTATATATACATTATATATATATACATATATATATATATATATTTTACTTGTTTCAGTCATTTGAGTGTGGCCATGCTGGAGCACCCCCTTTAGTTGAGCCAATCGTCCCCAGGACTTATGCTTTGTAAGCCTAGTACTTATTCTATCTGTATCTTTTGCCGAACCGCTAAGTTACGGGGACGTAAACACACCAGAATCGGTTGTCAAGAGATGTTGGGGAGACAAACACAGACACACAAACGTATACACGCAATTACATTTATATATATATACATATATACGACGGGCGTCTTTCAGTTTCCGTCTACCAAATCCACTCACAAGGTTTTGAACGGCCCGAGGCTATAGTAGAAGACATTTGCCCAAGGTGCCACGCTGTGGGCCTGAACCTGCAACCATGTGGTTGTTAAGCAAGCTACTTTATTTCATAAACTTTGTCATTATAGACAGTACAAAGAGTGTGTAGCTTTGCGGGCTGGACAAACACATTAATGAATGAAAATGAAATAAAATGAATAAATGAGAGACGAAACCCAACACCCGCCGATTGGATTTTTCTCGAAAACATATTTTCCTTTCAAACCTCTCACAAGAAGGAGGCACTAAAACCTCTTACTTAACATGTTTTTTTAAACACACAATCGAGGTTATAAACCACTACAAATAATACAATAAGATGTTTCAAACCCTCTAACGACTTTTCACCTCCTACTCTTCGATATATCCATCGATATATTCATCATTATCTTCAATGCCGCTTGAGTTCCTGTATCCCGCCATTTCCCATGCCTCACTCATGTAGGACATGTAAGTCGTGTATGGGCCACCTGGCCATATGCGACACTCCTCCCCAAATCCTTTAAGCCTTTCTAACAAGGGAAACCTTATGACTTCCGCAGCTATCTGCGGAGGCCATTCGGGATCCCGTGTGAAGGGCATATCTACTGTCTCTTTATGTTCTATTATTTTTTCCACCTTCCCGCCCTTGTAGAAAAAGATAATTAATTCATCATCTTTAAGGGTGGGGGTCATTTCTTCCACCGTGGGTGGCACAACTCCCCCTGCAATAACTCTTTCTTCTTTTTTCTTTTATTTCTGTCTTCGGGAGAGTGGAGCTCTTCCGCTTTGTCCGGAGTCTCTCCCCCTCCTCCCGAAGCCTCTCGAAGGTTCTTTCGGCGGGCAACTATTGTTGCCCGCCTTCTTCCTTTTTAATCCTTTTTGGGTTGAAGAGGCTGAAGCCTCCTCGACCACATTCCCCTCTCCCTTTGACTGGGTAGGGAAGGTTGCATCCAGTGACTGTTCCAGGACCGTACCATGGTTCTGGGGTCAGTTCTTTTTAATGTGGGCTGGCTGCAGGCACGAGTGGCACTTGGGGGGGGGGAGGCATC
This sequence comes from Octopus sinensis, assembly GCF_006345805.1. Taxonomy (NCBI): domain Eukaryota; kingdom Metazoa; phylum Mollusca; class Cephalopoda; order Octopoda; family Octopodidae; genus Octopus; species Octopus sinensis. The sequence continues at coordinate 56,116,553 of NC_043007.1, read as the reverse complement.
CCTCAAGTATCACCGAATACCTGCAGCCAGCAATTTTTTTTTTAAATCTGGAAAAACCAGATCTGTTGCGACCGCTGGGGCCCACAGGGTCAAGATCGCTTTTAACCCTTCCCAATCGACCGCCGGCAATACCCTTACATTTAAGAGCCTGGGCCCGCTATTCCCCAGTCCCCGTCGGATGGTATCTTCAATCCAACCCACTTCGGTGAATGGGGGTAACCCACATACCCAGGCTCTTATTAATTTCCTCCCGCAATACGACGGGAGGAATAGAATTTCATTGCCTTCTAAAGGCTGACTCGCAAACTGGCGAGCCTTTTCCCCGTTGTCAAACAGCAACCATATGGTTGCATGTTTGACACCACGGCATATGTATTTCACCGAGGACAAATAGTCTTTCAGTTCCTTTTCTATGATTGGTTTTGGGAAGACGGTGATGGAATCAAGAACTTTAGAATAAGTTTGAAGCACCATCGTCCTCTCCTCCATATCTTTTAACCACTGCTTAAGCAGGTTAATTTCCCACTCTAGGACAGAGTTCTTTTTAAGTTCTTTCTCTGCCATGTTCAAAAAACAGTTCAAAAGTAGTTCAAAAGATAGTCTGCCAAAAAATTAAACCGAATAAAAATAAAACAAAATAAAAGTGAAGGAAAGGAAACTGAAATTAAAATAATGAAAAGAATGAACCAAAATTTAGAAAGAAAGAAAAAATAGAAGAAGGGAAAAATAAAACAAAATCCTCACAAATAGCACATACAGGGAATCTTTTGTATAATACTCCAAACAAGTAATCCAATCATTCTTGAAGTTTCCAGTTCAAAAACTTATTCTTGGGTTATTCTTGAAGTATACCAGTTCGAAAAAATTCCACTTTTTCTGGCGAGATACGCCCACCAGAATTTACAAAAAGAATTTTCAAGCAAAAATTTTCAATTGACCGTTATGGTGATAAGAACACAATATTTCGCGAGCCATAATTGACAATTTTTCTTTTTGTTCTTTTTTTCTATTCACGGAGCCGAAACTCACATCTTCTCACTGTAACAGTCCATACCAACTAGTGTTGCATTCTGGGTAACCGGAAGTAAGCAAGCTTACCACACAGCCAATCCTACGCCTATATATATATATATATATATATATATATATATATATATATATATATATATATATATATAAGATAAATAGATATTGAGAGAGATTGCGTTTGTGTGTGTGTGTGTGAATACATGCATTTGCGTAAAATCCTGTGTGAATATCAAGAAATAAACAAAATTTGCATATCTGTTTTCTTTATATATTTTCACTCATACACACATATATGTATATATACTGTGTGTGTGCATGTATGAAAAGGAGGAGTAGCTGTATGAAGATACGGCAGTTCCTGTGTGAGTATTTGTGTACGCGGTGACTGTATGTGCCCAAGTATGTACGTCTAGGTCTTCGTGCGTTTGTATATGTGTTTGTGAGCCTGGGTGCGTTTATTTTTACCGCTTTCATCCAAATTTCTAGACTATTTCTATTGCAGTGTTTGAGATTAATCTGCTTAGATCGTTGATGTAATTTAATAAGCTAAAATTTCGCATGCAATATACAAGAGAAAGTTTAAAGCACCGAGAATAAACATAAAACTAACACCAACTCCACCACCAAACCAAAATAAACAAAAAAAGTAACAATAACAACAAAACAACAATACAAATAACTTAATACTTAACTCAACGGGAAAATAATCATCTGATGATAGATTATTTATGGCGTACATTATTTCTCGTAGTAATATATTTGTGTGCATGTATGTGTGAGTTGGTGTTTATATTTGTGTACGTGATACGTATATATGTATAAATGTGTGTGTGTATGTGTGTGTGTGTGCGCGTGCGTGCTTATTTGTACATAGAAACACACCCACGCATACATGCATATATACACATACATACACACACATAAATACATACATACATTCATACATAGACGAAAGAAAAGGAGCACTCAATGCATAGATATTATTATTTGAAAAGCAGTTAGTTATTTAGCTCATTGCCATTGTTATTCGTAGCGTTACACACATACTCGAGGTATAGGCATTTGATCAGCCAAGCAATATTGTGCTTAATGTTTATAGAGCACTTGTAAGGTTAGTTCTTGTTTATTAAGTTTTGTCACGTGAATGGAAGGTTATCTGGTTAAATCCGCCACCCAACCGAAAAGTCACCAAGAAGATATCTTGAATTTTCTGAGACTTTTCTTTCACAAATAAAAAACATAATAAATTCTGGAACTCACGCAATTTTGAGATTACAACAGCACCTGCGAGATCAAATAACACAATCGCGAAGACCCATCAAGCAAGTTCTCTTAAAAGCCAAAGTGTAACTCTCAAAATCAATGCAAGTGTGCTTAGAGAATCCTGCCTCTCTTAAGAATTCATTTACCGAGAAACAATTACAGATTTGGGCGGTATTAACAAAAATTACATTTGATAGCACCGAACATTTTCAAGGGTCATTTCCTTTCGCTCAGATTAATCGTCCGAAGATCAATAACGAAAAACATGAAATTACGTTTTGGAATATTTCAGTTTCCCTCTCTCTCTCTCTCTCTCTCTCTCTCCTCTCTCTCTCTCTTTCACTCTCTCTCTCTCTCTCTTTCACTCTCTCTCTCTCTCTCTCTCTCTCTCTCTCTCTCTCTCTCTCTCTAACTGTAATAATATATTAACCACTGATAAACTGTCGACATAGTGATTGTACTTTAAGAAATAATTATAAAGCTACTAGAATGCAACAACTCCGATAGAAACAAAAATAGTAAAAGATGAAGGAGAAGAGAAAGGAGAAGGGAAAGAGGAGGAGGAGGGTTACAAACTCATTACCTGTTTACCACTCAAATGCAACATCATTATCAAGAGGACGTGTAACTTTCTGTTGCCATAAAAGCAGAAGGTGTTTGAGAAAGTAGCTATGGGTGCAAGGATTAGCAACTCATGAAT
>NC_043007.1:56031061-56106061 GCF_006345805.1 Octopus sinensis | reverse complement strand
AGTGCATTTGATGCGGAGTACATCATATAGTCATGATACATTTACTGAATTGAATTGAACTTTTGTTTTCGCTTCACGTACAGAATTCTCAATATGCGCATTCACCTATAAAATCCTTAATATAAGTATATATTTATTCCGAATACCTAATGCAGGTGTGTGGCCTAGTGGCTAGAGTGTCACACTAACGGTCGTCAGATTGTGGGTTCGATTCTTGGGTAGAACGACGTGTGGTGTTCTCCAGCAAAACACTTCATTTCGTGTTGCTCTAGTGCTTCTTGGAGACCGGCATCTCAAAGAATAAACTAAACGTTTTACCTCTGCGTGTCGTAAAAGGCGACTAAACGAGACTGAGATAGTATTTGCATCCTGACCTCGTAAAACTTTCACCAACAGCGACTATCCAAAGCTGAACCATAAGTTAGAGAGTTGTTGCCTGAATGTTGCAGTGCTCTTTCAACCTTGAAAATGGTGGATGTAGTGATGTGCTGTTACAGCGCATATATCCTCTTCCTACTACCACTTTAGTCTCATCAGTACAAAGCAATCACAGATTTATTAGACAACCTATTTTTTCATTGTAATAGGTGAAGAGAAAAAAATTATTTTAGAAAAGGGAAACGCAGAGAACGTAAAAACTGCATCACGACATTGTGAAAAAAGCTGCATCACGACACGATTCACTCTTCCCGAAATTTTGAAACGACATTTTGTGCTGCTTGATATTCATGCTGGAAGCTCAAATACGAACATTTCAGAGTGTTTGGGTATCAATCTGGCCACACAAGCATTGCACTGTCCTCGAACTGACACCCAAACACTCTGAAATATTTGTATTAGAGCTTCCGGCGCGAATGCCAAGCAGTACAGCATATCGTTTCGAAATTTCTGGCAGAGCGAATTGTGTCATGGTGCTGATTTTCTCACAGACAGTTCCCAACTGACCCTACTATACTGTGTAATCGACAAAACCAAAAACAAACGAGCATGCCCGAAATTAAGAACATAAAATGTCGACAGTTTACGCATCGCACCCTGTATGTATATATATGTATGTATATATATATATATATATATATATATATATATATATATATATATATATATATATATATATATATATATATATATATATATATATATATATATACAGTAATACCTCGATATACGAGTGAATTTGTTCCCGGAGACCAATAATTTCCCCATAGTAGCAATGTTATAAATCGTAATTCGTTGCCAGAAGAATATGTTGCCTATAAAATTTATGATACTCGTAAATATTGGGTCATCCCATGAGTAATGCGATTTTTTGTACTACTTTTATTTTCAAAATTAAGATAAATCAAGATCTCTTTTAATCTAAAATATGCTCTCCTTTATTTTCTGCAATGCTCTCCCATCTATCTCGTAGACTTGCAAGGCCCCTTTCCAAAATTCACTTGTTCATGACGAAAAATACTCCTCCAGTACTGTTCTGACCTCGTCTACAGAATTCATATTTTTTTCCGTCCAAATGATTTTGAAGACTGAGGAATAAATGATAATCAGATGGGGAAATGTCCGGCGAATATTGTCGGTGGTGCATCATTTCCCTTTGGTATGTCATCCTCGCTGTATGTGACCTAGCGTTATGCGGATGGAAGAACACCTTTCGTCTTGAAACCAAAGATGGTCGTTCTCCGATGGCATACAGGTGTCAATGAATGATTTAATGACCAAGTCCAAGCCTCTCTTCTAGTTCATCAACAGTTATGATGAGCTTTTGTTCAACCAGGGTTTTCAGGATGTCCTTGTCGAGCTTTACAGATCTTCCAGGACGAAGTTTGTCTTCTAAGCTGTACTTTCTGGCTCGAAATTTCTGGAACCACCGCTGACACTGGCTAACGCTTGTAGTCCGACCCCCATACACTGCATTACTATTCCTCGCACTTTCCGTTTCGTTGTTGCCTTTGTTGAACTCATAAAGCAAAATATGCTGAATATGCTCCTTTGTCGCTTCCATTGTAGCTTTGAAAAAATAACTGTTAAAATCGGACTACACTCTTCAAAACTTGCACAAGATAAAGTTACTATCTGCTTTTATAGCAAGTTGATGCAGGTAGTTTATTCCGTCCCCCTCCGACTTTCAGTTCATGAAATTGAAAAACTGGCATTATTTTGGGAATTACACAATAAATAGCACTAAAACAACAGTAGAATGTAAAGAATATTTTATGTAAAGTAAAAAGAATTTCAAGATCATTTATAGTAAAAAAAAATGTTATAATCGTTTTCTGAATTACTTTCGCTCGCACTAGACTCATGTACCTCAGATATTCTCGCACTCACACACACACAAACAAACAAATGTGTATATGTATGAAACGTACACTTTTCCAAACCTATATTTACGCTAGTAAATGCATATATACACAGGCATTTCATTCTTTCAATGTTGATAAAATAAAGTACTAAAGTCAGCGGAATCGACCAGCCCATTCTCTTAATTCCTGGCCTTGGAGTAAAAAACCTTAAGACTTTGAACTGTACACAACAATATCTACAACTGAAAATATGGAAGTAAAGTGAACACCTCACATAGAACACGTCCCACTACACAAGCACACACCCACACTCATAAATACATGGGAAAATTCTCTCTCTCTCTTTAACATACACACAGATACACACATACACACGCGTGCGCATTCCCATGAAACTAAACCATTATTTCCAGGATTGTCATATAGAGTATCTCATTAACATAATATATTGATATACATTTCTGCATTAAAGAAGCAATTAAAAGCCGATTGATATATCTAGCACAGATCAATAAATAAAGTGAAATCGTTTGTCGAAGGATTGCCAATTGATTACCGATTGATTGTTGAGTAGAACGCCATTGTAATTGGGCTTGTCATGTATAAATATTCCGTTACTTGTTTTTTTTCTTCTGTCAACAACATACGCACATACACACACTTATAAACCGAACCATGTATAATGTATGTGTGTGTGTGTGTGTGGTGTGTGTGTGTGTGTGTGTGTGTGTATGTGGTGTGGTGCGGTGTGCGTGTGCGAGTGTGCATGCTTATGCGCACTCCGAAATAGAGACACATTTTCTACCACACACATCATATTATCTATTTGCATCAATGGTACTATCTATTATTCACGAGACACATATTTGACATCAATTTCTGAGAAAGAAAGCATAACGGTATGGAGAAGGAATAGATTGAAAGGCCTGCAGGCAGTTGATGTGCGGGATTAACAACTTGCTTTTCATTGGTTCTGAAGATATTGTACTTAATCTTTCTGTTATCGTCTCTGAATCGGTGGGAATCCGGCCAGCGAAAAAGGTAATCTAAAGGATACAACAAAGATTTGTGACTTACTTAAACACATAACAGCTGCAAATTACCGATCGTTCTAGTTAATTTCTTATCCGTAGATTATCTTCTCAGCTAGTCGTTGAATAGAAGAGAAGATGATTTGAATAAGTTATTTATATACTATTTCGATTGTCTAACTTGAGTTCAATCTACTACGATTATTATCGCATTGGTTTCTTAGAAAACATTCCATATTGTTTTCCTTCAGTTTGCTAATATCGGTTGGACATGGGAAAAGGGATTTAATCAGCCGTCAATATCATTCGGTTCCTGTGCATAGTATTTAACTCAATCTAGAATTCAATGTCACGTGACTAGATTTCCTGAAAGTAGGATTAGCTAGCATTATGATTTATTGAAATTCAAGCTTCCTTTTCAATTGAATTCAGTCACTTCTACACGAAAATCCTTTCTTGATCCTTATCCTTCTAGCAACAGTCATAGCAAGATATTTTGCAAAATAAATCTGAATCATGACATACAACAATTTAATCGCTACATAAATCTAACAAACAAAACAATATGAAGACAATTAATTTTCTCGAAGCTGGAAATATTAGTTTTCCTGTTTTCCTCAGATAGTGAAAACAAGTCTTGTATCTAAGAGTTAATAAGTAAGGACAGTTATCACTGAAGATATATGAAAAAAATGGAGTTTGTATTTATGTAAGTATATAGCATATGATATAATCTGTTAATGATATATGTATTTATATATATAAATATGTATATACCCACAGACATACTAAACATGTAAGTGGAGTTAACAAATACATAGAAAAATCAGATAAATGAAAGACAAACAATAGATATATATCTGCAAGCAACAATGAACTGCACACTATTTATGTATCCATCAAATAGAATATATATTCAAACAACTTTTTAATCTTAATTATAGAAGACTTTGTTGAAAACGAGTCAAGGGAGTCTTTATCCAGATATTGAAAAGTAATTTAATAACTGCTCTACACTCTAATCTTTTCTCCGACGACCAATCTACCGTAAATAGAGTTTGTTTAGTCGCTATCATATTACCTATTGAATGACTTTTGTTTTTATGAACTACTTGAGTCAACAAATGATGTGACTAAGCAACACAGCGTAAACAATATCAGCTATATTAGATAAAAATGCATGCCCACCGTAATTACCATAAATATATATATGCGTGCACGCGTGTATTTGCGTGTGTTTGTATTAATGAAAAATACAGAAAGCATTTTATATATTTTAAACTTTATATAACGTATACACGTTTCAGTTAATCAACGGACAAGATTACACAAATGTTTGGCTAATCTTAGTGAACTTCACATCAGTGATTCAGGTCAAAAATACAAAGTGTTGTGTTTGCTCTACGTTTGCTCAATATATATGCCTGTTCTGCAAATTGCCTGCAACCCCAATGGAGTGGAGGAGTACGGGGGTGATAGATTGCTAAGCAGTAGGAAGGAGTAAACAGAAGATAGAAAGGTCGATTCGAGGATACTGGCAGTGGTCACGCCCTCTTTTACTTATTTAGACAAAGACAGACTCTGGTACATACTCCCAACCGTCCACGTATATACGCAACAGAGTGAAAAGAAAGAAAAGATAATACTGAACATAGACTCAATGCCGTGGTCAAAAGCATCAACAATACCAGGCCCAACGACAGCAACAATAATAATCTTTTCTACTGTTCTGCCAGCATACCGCATTAATAATGGCAATATTAATCCTTTCTGTTATAGACACAAAGGCTTGAAACTTTAAGGGAGAGGTAAGTCGATTACATCGACCCCAGTGTTCTACTAGCACTTATCTTATCGACCCCGAAAGGATAAAAAGTGAAGTTGATCTCGGCAGAATTTGAACTCAAAGCGTAAAGACTAACAGATGTTTAGCATTTTGCCCGGCGTGCTAACGATTCCTCGAATTTGACGCGTTAATGACAGTAATAATAATAACATGAATAACAACTCCTAAAGAATCCTAATTTTAAAAAATGGAAGGATGCAAACGAAGTACCTCAAACCATTTCATTCAACGTTATATTGTTTCTGTCAAAGAAATATTGAATTCTTTTCACAGATTATCAGTGTGCCTGGGACAGTATTGATGTATGTCTGAATATATCGACGATGATATTGTACGTCTAGGGCACTGATGAAGTTGACACATGTACAGGATATTGAAAGATTTTGCATATGTACGGGATACTGATAGAAGAGTTGGCGTATTGATGAAGTTTACTTATATTTAAACATGTAACATAAAAAGATTGCAGAGAATAGAAAACAGGTATTGCTGTGCTGTTAAGATTTCTTGTAAATCTTTCCTCTACGGGACCATAGCAATCCATGTTTAAAATGCTCTTATTAGGGTTCTCAGATAATCTAGTATACATAAATCACAGTATGTGTGTGTATAATAACTAATGCATACATTTCCACAATTCTCAACCTATTTTCACCAAACTTTACGCACACGTTACTTATGTCCCAAGGATGATCATGCACTAAACATTTACCTTTACCTATTCTGAGTTACTTGAAAGGTGATGCTTCCTTCCCTCTCTTCTGTTCGTTGATACCTTTGTTTATCTACCAATGCGTTATTTCACTTTAAGGATGCTTATTTACTCATCCATTGATATTTCGACTGTTGTCCATTGTTTCAAATGCGTTTTAGCGAAATATATGTATATGCATGTATGTAGAGAGTAATACTAATCATCGATACAAAATGTCACAAATATATAAAGAGCATATTTCTTCATGCAAATATTCAGCATGCAGTGCCTCAACATCTAACTGTTTCCTCTACTCACCGTTGAAGAGTAAACTTGCTACCAAACCTTTCCTGAGTGGAATCCTCACAAGTGATGAAATGTGAATCGCCTATAATCATTTCCAACGAAAACGATAATGGTTAGCACCCAATGAAAATTAAGGACTGTCCCCAAACCAGGTCGACCCCACGCAAAGAGTTATGCTCAGGGTTTGGTGGGATACGAAAGAAGTCGTCTATCATGAAGTGTTAAATCCAAACAAAGCAGTTAATACGGATAATTACTGTCGTCAGTTGGAAGCTAGCGCCGAAATTTGCAGAAAAGCGCCCATCATTGATCATTCATAGACAGGGTGCTACTCAAATACGGTAATGTAAGAGCACATATTGCCAAAGTCACACTGCAAAAGATACAAAAGGTTTGTCTCATCTGCCTTACTCTCATGACCTTACACCATCTATGACTTAGATCATTGCAGCACCATCTAGAGGGAAAACAATTATTAATTATGAAGAAGTTGTATATATGATATTGACTATTTCTTTGCTTCGAAACCGGAAGAATTTTACGCCCGAATTATTAACAATTTGTCAAATCGATGGGATTATGTTATCAACAATGAGGGTAAATAGTTTCTTGATTAAATATATCATTTAAGAACAAAGAATCATTTGTTTCTTTCCCATCTTGAAATGCGACAGGGCTTTCTGTCCAGCATAATATCCAAATAAACACTACACCAAAAGGAGAGGCGAATATGTTAAAATGAAGATAAAAATAGAGAACACAAATTTACATAAACAAGTGATTTGATAGAGTTTATTGAGTTTTGGTTACTTTTAAAAGGATTTCCTCTCATAGTGACTTCCTCAATAAATTTCTTTTTCTACCACTCACTATATTCTATATTCTTCTCTTATATCTGCCTATCTATTGTATATTCCACTTCATAACCCATATATATGCATACATATGATAACCTATATGTATGCATATACACATAGAACTAGAACATGATAACAAAGAAGAATACAAACACCTACTGACGAAGTTGACCATATTGCGACCGATGGGATAAAAGAATATAAGTGGAACTTAAAAATTAAAAAACAATTGCCAAGTTAGAACACAACCGGCCAAATATCGTTGTGTTATGGAAATCAGCTGCTCTATGGACACTAATGTGGTTAGAAGAATACAAGAGAAAGAGGAAATCTATAGACCATTCATAGGGCGTTTGCAAATCCAGTATCCAGGATACACTTTCAGTTTCATACCTAATATTTTTGGAGCAACGGGATATATACCAACAAGTCTGGGGCAAAATATGTCTGAACTAAGTATCTTGGGAAGAGAATGCATATCCTTAATTCATACACTACAAATGATTACGATATCTGGGACTATAAAAATCTACAAGGCCTCCTTGAGGTTAAAACATGATGCTTTCCTTCACAACCTTAATATCCAAGCAGGTGGCCGGTCAAAATTTACTCTAAATGAAAATGACAAAGAGCATACATTCATGTGTGTGTGTGTGTGTGTATGTATACTTGGATACACACACACACACACACACACACACATATATATATTTACACACATACACACACACATATGAATCATTGACAAGAATTGTATTAACAGTGACTTCGAAGTTTCGTCCAGCTAAGCTATCATTGGGCTGCAATGCACATAGGTGAAAGACCGCGAATAATACCCATCTGCGTACTAACTATATTACATTATTTTCTGAACCTACATGAACTAAAGCTGACACACCTAAACATACATATTTAATTGCAAAATTCAACATGCATGAATAAATTCCAGCAATTAGCACTTCCACAAATTTAATCAATAAAAATTCTTACCATCTGACCACCACAACCAGTGTTATTTTTCCCTACAGTCTTGTTCACCAGGAATTTCCTGATCGAAGGTACGTATGTAAAACTGAGCAGTAAAGGGTATCATGAACTAATTCTTTATATCTATATACATATAGAAAAAAAGAGGGATAAAGATAGAAAGACATACATGCGAAAAGTATGCCTGTGTATATATGTGCAAAAATTTTGAGAAAATGAGTGAGGTGACAGAGAGAGAGAGAAAGAGAAAGAGAGAGAGACAATGATAGAGGCATTCGCTTAGCTATTTAAGTAAAAATTTGAAGTTGACCGATTTGCCGTGTCACACATATAACCAGCTTAATCGAAAAAGCACTTTAACGGCATTCGTTGCTTATTACGGAAATTCCGGTGTCAGCAGCTTATGACGTCACTAAACAGATTTCCTATGCAGCAAGATGACTCAGTGCGTCGTATATCAACCCAATGAAACGCGGAAAACAATATAACTCATTGCCCCTTATTTCATAATATATTTCATAAAAATATATAATTATATAACAAAATAAATAAACACTAAACAAAAAGAAGAGGGGGAAAGCTTATAAAAAATAGACAGAACAAATACAAGTGATTTGATAAGATTTATTGACTTTTAATTATTTTTAAAGGAATTTCCTCTCATAGTGACTTCATCAATAAATTTCTCTTTCTCCTACTCACTATATTACATATCCTTATCCGTTATCCCTATCTACCTATCTGCCTGTCTATAGTATATTCCACTTTGATTTCCCATATCATTCATAAATACATATCTATGTGCCTGCGCGCGCGCGTGTGTATTTAATTGCAGTTTGACTCAGTTCTGTATGACTTAAAGATTTGTGGGCGAGTATATTGAGTATATTAAAAGCATATGTAACTCGTAGCAAATGTTTGGGGCGCTACTTTCATTTATTCACTCATTCGTTTGCATATGTTTGTGTGTATGTCTGTGCGTTTTTATGTTAAAATAGAAAAATTGTTTTAAATTAAATTGAATGATTACTCAGTACATTTGGTAGTGTAAAAATGTATTATTCTTTAACAAAAATAATATTGATAGTGACTTTGAAATTTCGGGCAGCTAAACCATCACTAGATGGTATTCTTACAAGTTCACCTTATAGTCTCTGTTAAGTTAAAAATTTTCAAGGGTAACCTGAGTTCCATTGAATGGTAATTATGCTGCATGGTAGATTGAGGTGGCCAGAGAATTTTATTGATTAAATTTGGAGAACTAATAGTTTGAATTTGAGTGGCTGTGTGGTAAGTAGCTTGCTTACAACCACATGGTTCCGGGTTCAGTCCCACTGCGTGGCACCTTGGGCAAGTGTCTTCTACTATAGCCTCGGACCGACAAAATCCTTGTGAGTGGATTTGGTAGAGGAAACTGAAAGAAGCCCGTCGTATATATACATATATGTGTGTGTGTGTGTGTGTGTGTGTGTGTGTGTGTTTGTGTGTCTGTGTTTGTCCCCCCCAACATCGCTTGACAACTGATTCTGGTGTATTTACGTCCCCGACACTTAGCGGTTCGGCAAGAGAGACCGATAGAATAAGTACTAGGCTTACAAAGAATAATTCCCGGGGTCGATCTGCTCGACTAAAGGCGGTGCTCCAGCATGGCCGCAGTCAAATGACTGAAATAGAATAAAAGAATAGTTTTTTTTTAATTATCAGATCACCTCATATGTTCCGTCCGATTTTACCTTTTTTAGACATTCTTGAATGTCTAATGGAATTAAAAATTAATTTTATGTATTTGTGTACATTTAAACTAATTAAATATTATTTTACAGAATAATAGAATTAAAACTTCTTTGATTGAAACCCTTTCTAACATGGAAGTATCCAAAGAGCATTTGAGGTACATAATGCTTTATGAGTACAAAAAAGGAAACTCTGCAGTCGAAGCGACTCGAAACATACACTCAGTTTATGGGAAAGAATGCTTGAATGAAAGAACTTGAGAAGATGGTTTTCCAGTTGCCTTAAGAGGTTTTGAAGTTTCAATAGGCTATATCATTGAGTTGACAGTATTTGTCTCTATTATTCAATATGACAATATCTGGCCGACAGTGTTCGATTACACGATCCGTCTGAAAATCATAGTCCCAAGGTATCGTTACTTTTCCCTCCTCCTGCATAACTTTACTTGCTAAATACTCATACCAGTTCTGCTACTTCACATAAGAGCCAGTGAAGATACACACTTTATCGTAGCATCACTTGTATTCTTTTTGTGCAAGGCTCTCACATCCACTTACCAAGAGGGTCACATTTTCCACACTCTTTCCACAGTCTACATTTCTGGGTGTCAGATGTTTTATAGATGTTATACCTCACTGACTTGGTAGCGAGAACCTGGTCTTGTGCAGCAATGATCAGGCTTTCGGTGGTACCCTTCAAATCACCTCGCTCAAGCCTTGCCCACGATGCTGTATTATTCTTAACGTCATGTGTATTCCTTTCAAACTGTCCATGCATTCTCCTTTCAAGAAAGTCTTCTTTTCTCTTCTCCTCAACTCTTTGATTAAACTCTGCCTTCCCATCATTTAATTTGCATTTACACCCACATCTTTCGCGGCATATTGCAGCAGGTCTTCATTACTATTTATCAAATAGTCGGCAAGCATTCTCCTTTCACTCCTTATACAATAGTCTATACTAATTAGTCCTCTTCCACCATTCTTTCTTTTCATATACAGTCTGTTTACGTTTGCTTTAGTGTGTAGCGCCCCATGCAGCGTTATCAACCCCCTCATCCTTCTATCTAATGTTGATATTTCCTCCTTAGTCCATCTAAGGATGGACGCACTATATCTGACTACCGCAACTGCCTAGATATTCATTGCGGCAATCAAAAATTTTGGCATTCAGCTTGGATTTCAGCACCATCTTCACCCTTATTTGATACGCATCGCTGACCTTGACTTTCATTTCTCTACGTAGAATGTCATCCAGCTCCAAAATCTATATCTATACCAACTACCGTCGGGTTCACTCATGATTTCTCCTGATGGTAACCGCAATCATCTGCAGGATGCTTTCTTCCCTCTTTTCATATTAAGTACTGAGCATTTGGTAATCCCAAATTCCATACCGATGTCCATACCACATTTCTGGACGGTTTTGGTTAAGGAATCTATCTGTTTTTCAGATTTCCCAAAGAATTCCAGGTCATTCATAAACAGAAGATGGTTAAATGATGGACCTTTCTTCCTACATCGGTAGCCCATTTTAACTTACCCAAGTGTCATTGTTATGGATATTAGTGCAATTACAAATAGTAACGGAGGAAACGAGTCACCTTGGAAGACATCTCTTTTAATATTAATTTCTCCAAGGAATACATTACTTGAATACAATTTGGTGTTTCACTCTTTCATGCTATGCATCAGAAAATTTGTGATATTGTCAGCAACACCAAACATTTGCAGACATTCAACGATCCAAGATTGAGGCATCATATCATATGCCTTCTTGAAGACAATGCAAGCCATAGACATATTTGTATATCTTTTACAATGCCTCAAAACTGTTTAATCGATGACTAGGTGATCCTTGGTACCAGGCGTTGGAGTTCTGTAAGACTCCAGTTAATGATGTTAAAACTGTATAGGGTTAATGGAAGTACCCAAGTGTTAATGGCTTCGATGCTATTTTTGGAGTTGAGTTCAGTTTTTAGTCGTATTCTTCTGTAATATTCCTTCCGTATGTTTTCCTTCATAGTAGCATGCTGTATACCACCTCCTTCGTTTATCCTCAAGTATTTATAGCTTTCTTGTGGTACAAGTTTCTTGATGGTATTGTCGGTGCCTAAATTAATAGAAGCTGTTTGCTTGAGATTTCCTCGTACAAAAGTCATACCTTCTGAGCCGTTGGGCTTTCAGTTGTATTCGTTGTTTCACTAGTTCCCTGGTTGCAGGGAGGTTTATAAAATCTCTGATTTTATATTTTTGCTTGATTTTTCTAGCTTGTTTCGTCTTAACATTTACTCCTCTAGCAGGTTCATCGAGAACTGATACGTCCGTCCGCAAAAATTGAATGTGTTTTTGTATTGCTTAGGTGTATTGACATGGTCAATACCTAATTGAGTAGTTACAACTTTAGCAGTGGAATAGATGAGGTTATTTAAGTTTGTTAGTTCATTTCTTTAGATCTGTCTAAGAGCAATGTACTATATTACGAATGTGTTGTTATCCTTTATACTGTTTGAGAGCTATGGTAGCGGTTCTCAATTGATCATGTCAGTAAACTCAATCTTGCTGAGTTCTCTCTTTTGTTTCTATGATTTCGTTATTATTAACATCAAATTCTGTCATATCTATTCTGGTGTTCTTGAGGTAGGTCTACTATGTCCTCTTTTCCTGCATACCTATTCTTCATTATTCTTTCTTCAGCTTCCTCGTTGAACTGTACTGCTAGTACATTGGGTTCTTTGCATCTGTTACCTGTTTCATCTGCATTGTTGCTGTTTTCATTTGGTCTACCATGGGATATTTGTGTCCTAATTTTGCTAATTTCAATGTCAGTTAACCGTTTATTCTTAATGATGTCTCTACATACATTACTTAATTCACTTGCATCTATATATCTGCGTACTTCGTTGCCTACTAAGTTTCTACATGAAGTGTATGTTAGTACAATGAAGTTATTGTTTGAGTTTAGTTGGGCTGTATAGAAAGCTCTCAACACATCTCTTTTCCCCATTGGGTAACGCGGTCCTTGTCCCGGGCGATGACCGATCCGGCATGAGTTTTGGCTTGTCATTAAAACATTGACAGTGACAATAGGAGATGGGTCTGTTTGTTCAAGGTAGACTTTTCGACATGATACCGTTTCCTTGTTCTTTGAATAGATATATTTATCATATCCTAGACTGATAGATCAAAAATTGACTCTATTTCTTTTTTTTGGGGGGGGGCGCTATGTTTACGGGCGTAACTGTTTAGTGATGTTTTAAACTGAGTGACTAATTTGCTCCTTTTTATATTCGTTTGTGGGTTGTCGCTCTGTTTTTGTTTGGTACGGCGTCGCTCATGACAAGTGTTTTTCTTTTACTTTCTGTTTGCGTAGGTGTCTGTCATGTAGGCATTATTTATGTTGCTTGTAAATATTAGGGTGTGCACATGGATGCATGGACAGTTGTATGTATAATGTGTTTTTCAGGGATCCTGGCGCTGGTTTCGACGTCTTGCTTACGTCACATTAAGATATCACGCATTTAAGAAAAACTACACTGTATGTCACAAAAATCTTTCTGATTTTTTAGTTCCTTTTCTTTAACAGGACTTTCCCCAAAGCTGTATCGCGAAGTTTTCATTCCATTGTACCGATGTTATTGGATTAAGTTTGTTTTATGGAGAGAGCTTCTTGGTGTACGTCCATGTTGTTATTTTGCCCGGAGCTATTCATTATTATTATTATTATTGAGTGAGAGAGCAGTTCATGCCATCAAAGTGACACTGGGGTAAAATATACGAAACCCAATATACCCATCATGACTACCCGTCTGATAAGGGTACACCAGGCACATGCATCACAACCATATATGCGCGACATGGTGATCTCATATCAAGATAAACAGCACATGACCTTGCAGGTGGGGCCCAGTTAGAAATTTCTTCAGGTTGAGTAGCCCATCCCGCTCAAATGGTCTCTGAATAAGGGTTGTTTAAGGATGTTGAAAAAACCACCCATGTTTCCAGAGGTGAATTATTCAAACCCCAAAGAATCCCTCTCAACACATGGCTATGATGCTCCCCCACTACTTCTGCTCGTGATCAGAGATGCACATATCGTCAGCCACAAGTTAAAGAAAGACTAATACCGACTGCAAAATAATATAGTACAAGAAACTGTTTGTTTAGGGCATTATCTGCGACTGCCTTTGAACTTGTCACCTTAGGGTTTACTTGGCGCCTATTATCTACTACATTTGGATAACTTCTCTCTCCACTGACTTTGAAGGAGGTAAAGGTTGGGGTTGTTCTCTTTTTTTCTGTCGATCAACTATGAATCGATCAATTAGTACGATGGAACTATGGAGCTAGACTTCTGCAATATTAAACGGAAATATATGTAAGCCTTCAATACATGTTTACATCCATTACTTGCAGCTGAGGTTGCGAAGTTCAATGATTTCTTATATATCTTCATACTTCCAAATGTCTTTATATTTATGACCTTATTCCACCATGTATTCTTTTCTTTGAATGCTTGGAAATACACTCAACTTAAAAATACTTAAATGTTAGTATTCTGAATAGAAATATCACTTATGCATAATTTGTTGATTAATCAAGTCGTTGTTCATCTATTTATCCAATTGCCTGATACGTTAGAAGTTCGGTAACATATGTAATGTATTACACAATCTTATTGTATTATGCTACCGTCAAAATAAAAGCCCCCTAATGAAACAATTGTAATAATTATTTTTTGATAGCCCATTCGTTTGTTATTTTATGTGTGTGAGCGCGCGTGTGACTCACTCTCTCTTTCTCTTTGTTTCTCTCTCTTTCTTTCTCTCTCTCTCTATATATATATATATACAGAGAGAGAGAGAGAGAGAGAGAGAGAGGAGAGAGAGAGAGAGAGAGAGAGAGAGAGATCTATTATATAAAAGTTAACGTCTGTGTGTTTGTCTGTTCGTGTGTTACTTATAGACTCGAAGACTACTGAACCGATCCTAATGAAATTTGGAATACAAAACCCAAGCCTAGGGAGAAGGGTAATGCAGTATGCTTCATACAATTTTGAGGGGGTATAAAGGGTGGGAAGGCAGAACATCCCGTGAAAATTCATATGCTTCGGAGTTTGATGAAATTTGAACCATAAGTATTAGAAATATATTAAAAAATATACCTAAAATTTCCATTTGTCTGGATGATTCTAAGACTTCCTAAAGGGGACTTAATCCTCAAAATTTAGTCATTTTTCATGGACCAAAATTACTGAATGTATCCTTATGATATTTGTAACTAAAATTCAATGCATAAAGGCGGATATAATGTAGTATGTTTGGTTTGAATTTGAGGGAGCTTAAAGCGGCCAGAACCCCCCATGAAATTCATGAATTTCTGATGTTGAAGAAATTTCAACCATGGGTAATTGACATAAATCAAGAAGTATTCCCAAAGTTTCCGCTTCTCATGAGGATTCTAAGACCCCCTAATGGGGGCCTTAACTACCAAATTTTAGTCATTTTTTATGATCTAAAACAAGGTCAAAAGTACTGAACGGAGCTTTATGAAATTTGGAAATAATATTCTATGCATAAGGGCGGATGTAATGCAGTTTATGTTTTAAAGTGAGAGGGCATAACCCCCATGAAAATTCATATATTATTGTTGTTGATGAAATTTTAACCATAAATATTAGACACAAATGAAGTGATATTCCTAAAATTTCAACTTCTTATGTTAGTCCCGCAAGTTAGTCATTTTTCCTAAGCTAAGTCGAATACAATTGTAGTCTTGGAAACTGTAAAGTCACCCGACGAGAGAAGATCAACGTTATTTGTAATTCAATGGTGTAAAACTGTAAGAGTTCGCTTTGAGATATACTTAAATTGTGATTTCTGTTTTATGGTGCATAAATTGTCAAGTAAAACTGATTCATTTGCAAGGTGTTATTTTGAGGAAAGTTATTTGGTTGCAGACCTCCTTTGAGTTATTTATTATCACTGGGTCAGAGATAGTCTCCAGAAGGTAACATTGGTTTCAAGGCCTTTCCAGATAAGTGATTGGTCATTCAAAGAGATTTATAGATTGCAGCTACGTATCAGCTTAGTGATCATTGGCAAACTCCAGAGGAGACACTTTCATTTCCCCTTAGCCCTCACGTCACACAGTTGTTAATGTTTATTTAAGTTGGGTCACGCGCTTCCAATTGTTATAGATCCGTAATACATCTTACAGCTGTGTCAGTCAGCTATATGGTAAGGAATCCTACACTGGAGAGTGATAACAACTAGGGTAGGGTAACTGGATACTTATTGTGATCATTCGTCTTCTAGCTTTGCTCTCTTTACAAACCCAGTGAATATTCATATATTTCTGATTTCAGAGAAATTTGAACAATATATCTGTTGTTAAAAGACTCAAGTTAAAAAAAATTTCCAACAACTCAGCTTCTGTGGTTGACTTTTAAGATTCCCTTAATAGGGGCCTTTTAGAGCCCCATGTGCTCCATTTTTCAGGGGCAAAAACCTTTGAATGGGTTTTATAGGATTTTGATTTTGGAATCTGGGCATAAAGATGAGTAGTATGGGATAAATATGTTATGATTAGAATTTCTGTTAGTGTGTGTAAAGAGGGAAATAACCCCCGTTAATATTCTTAATCTCCAATTATGATGAAATTCGGATCATAGGTATTCCAGTTCATTAGAGAAAATACAAAAGTCTAATTCTTCAATTACATGTGACACGGGCAATGCCGGGTATCTCTGCTAGTGCACAGACACACACACACACACACACACACACATCTATATATAATATACACAAGTAAAGGATCTCAACATGTATTGAAGGCTAACAGCAAGGGTCAAGTGCCATAGTTCCATTGTATCAATCGATTGATCTATAGTTGATCGACTGAACACCAACCCTCAAACATTTAATCATATATGAAATTCACCATGGTTCCCAAACACATAATAATACATATACATAAAATCACAGAAGGTAAAAGTATATAATCGAATAAAATACAAACAGAACGGCCTATCAAAAAGTTAAATATTAAATGGCTAAAAATTCAAAAACTTCCAAAAACCTAATCGACAAATATAAAATAAAGGTAAAAATAAATATGCACCAATTAAAATAGTTTTATCAGGTCATTAAAATATTTTTAAAATTTTCAAAAATTTTTTTTTTTTAATATTTGAAAAAATATTTGAAAAAAATCTTTTACTTCCGTCATACAAATACACCCAAAGTTCATAAGTATACAAACTTCCACAGGTCAAATCCATATACATCTTGAAAAAAGTCTTTTACTCCCTCCACACAAGTACGTCCAAAAGTTCATAACGAGCAGACTTCGCAGGTCAAATTCAACATTCACATATATCTATGGCTATTGCACTTATCACTTTCTGCTGTGTTGTCTATTCTGTATTTTATGTAGTTTATTCTTAGTACTTGCTCTTGGGCAGCACAGATTAGAGCCTCCGTTTCCGGTCTTAAATCACTTTTATTCATCCATAGCCATCTTTTTTCTCCGTCTGTCTTATCTTCAACATCCTTACGAAATTGACTATGCATTCTTTTCTTTACCCACCTATTTTCAGTTTTATTCGTTTTCAATTGCTTGTACAGTGCTTTATCTTTGCAATATTTCATCCTACACAAGCCTGACCTTTTTACTTCTAATAATAGCGGTTCTGTGGCATTTTTTACATACCATGCTATGTCTTCTTTTGCACTAATGTTGCGATTGCATCCAATAAATCCTCGTCCCCCTCTTTTTCTTGCTACATACAATCTGTCTGCGTCATTTTTTGGGTGGAGTGACCCATATCTAGTTAGCAACTTCCTTGTCTTTCTGTCTAAGCTGTTTAGTTCGTCTACTGTCCATGCGATTACTACAGCTCCATATCTAAGAATGAAACCGCCCAGGTGTTGATAGCTTCGATCTTCTTCCATCCATTTAATTTCGACTTAAGGATCAGTCTCAGTCTGCGCAAGTACTCCACCATAAATTTTCTGCTATTTCTTTCTCCTTCAATTTATCCATTTCCAAAATCCCCAAGTATTTATAGCCCGTCTCTTCTATCTGCTTCATAACCTCCCCCGACGGTATCGTTAGCCCGTCCATACATTTGATTTTGCTTCTCTTCAAGACTAACACACCACACTTTCTCAGTCCGAACTCCATTCTGATATTAGCACCGAAGGTATAAACCATATCAACGAGGGAACTGACTTGGGCTTCATCTTTACCATAAAGTTTAAGGTCATCCATGAATAACAAATGGTTGATTTTTGTTGGTGGCTTTTGCGTTCCTCAGAATCAGTGTTAGTGGTATCAAGCACAGTACAAAGATCAGTGGGGACAGGCAGTCGCCTTGGAAGATATCCCTCCTAATTTCTACTGTCCCTAAACATTGTCTGTATGCTGTCAGGTCCGTCCTCAAATTCACCATACTTTTTTCAAGCAATCGTTCGACATTCGATGCAATACCAAATACGTTCATACACTCCATAATCTAATCCAAGAATGTGGGATCATCGTACGCCTTACAACAGTCGATCAATGACATGGCTAAGTTACTTTTCCTTCTCTTGCAGTCTCTAAGTATAGTTTTGTCTATCAGGAGTTGATCCTTGGTACCTCTGCACTTACGCTTGAAACCTACTGCTCATGTGGCAGGATTCCATTTTTTTCCAGATGTTCGTACATTGACTCTGCGAGTATTCCAGTGAATAACTACTTCCACATAAGTGGCAAACAGGATATCGGCCTGTAATTGTCTACCGTATTGCCCTTTCCGAAGTTTTTCATGGCACAGCATTGTCCTTCCCAGTGTCAACCACTCTGGTGTTCCTTGGTCGGCATTTAACAAGGTGTTGATTTGTGCAGCTGTTCGTGCATAACATTCAGCAAATCTTTTGAACCAGTAGCCCTGAACTCCATCTGGTCCTGGGGCCTTCCAGTTGATCATTTTTTGCTGATTTCCTTCACTTCCCTAACTGAAATGACTAATTCTGCCTGTTTTAGACAGACTACTACTTGTTTCACTTCTTGCAACCATTCAGAATCTTTCTTGTGCGCCTTCTCTTTGCTCCAGATGTCACTCCCAACCTTTGACTTTCAATGTCATCTGGTATCAACTTTTCGTCTGTACACTCTCCATTTCTTTCTTTATAGAATCTCTTCAGATCTACTCTGAACAACCTATTCTGGTGATAACCCTTCATTCTTTGGTTGTATCTTATCAGCTTTGTTTTCTTTGCAACGAGGCGCTGTTTCAGTTCTTCTATTACCACTTTCAGGCCCTTTCGTTCAATATTATACTTCTTTTTCAGCGCCCTGTATTTTTGTTCGCTTTTAAGTTCCCCTTTCTCTTTTCGGTCTAACACAAAGATTTCCTTCGAGAGCATGTCTAACCCTGCCTGGATTCTTCTTTTCCACCATGGATCTTTTCTTTTCCCACTCCCATTATGTTTCTTTTTCCTGACATCAACTACCACGTTTTCTGCTACAACAATACTTGCTGCCTTGATCAAATTATTTGTTTCTGTGATATTGCTTGTTCTGATGTATTTCAGAATTTCATCGACATTTTTCGTTTCTTGGTTCAATTTCCATCTATCAACCTTTTTAAGGTTGCAAATAATGTCGCTATCGTTCTCTTGTATTCTTACCTTTACTCTGTCGTAGATTGCCTTTTGTTCATCTGTTATGTCAGCATTAGTTTTCTTGTCTTCTTTTAGATCATCTATATGTCTCTCATCAAGTAAACTACCACTGCTCTTTTCCTGTGCTATGAGACTACTCTTATTAGTAAGAACTGTATTTCCATTGCTATCTCTGCTGGTATTTTCCATGACCCATCTTTTGATAGCTTCAAGCTCCACTTCCGTGAAACAACAGTTTTTTTCTTATTGCTCTAGCTTCATCACATAGTCTCTGTTCCGTGTTTAATTTGATTTAATTCTTTTGGCTCAAAAAGCAAAAGCAAGGTCATGTAGGGAGACATGGAGTTATGTACAGGGAGGGTGTTCATACAAAGAGTTCAGGCCATTTCTGGTCAAGAGAGACTTTGAACCGAGCGGTCGTTGGCATCTTCACTATCTCGTCGGGCAGCTTATTCCACGGATCCGCAACCCGGACGGAGAAAGCCCCTCTCCTTCGATTGAGATGAAATCGTCGTAGATTTCTGTCTAATGGTCATACATACGTTGTCGGTAACCCCTAACTTGAGCACCATTTTCATCTACCGGGCTGCTCAGAAAGTAACACTCCATGACCACAGCATTGATTTGCTTGCTCCATCTAGATATCGACAGGCTGGATATCTCTTTCTAGATATCGACAGGCTGGAGCCGCACCAGAGTCTCTGAGCCTACCGGGTGTAACACTGTCACCATCATTGGCTTCAGTTTCATCACCACCGTTATTCGCAATATTTTGTTCTTTCATTGTCACTCATATGAGGTAGCGATTATCAGGTTGCGCAATTACCAGTGTGTTTATTGTGACACCATCACTAGATGTATTATTAATCAGCCCATAAGGAGGAGGATGCTCAACCCGTTTCCGGTCATTATTATCATTATTATTATTCTATGTTTGACTTTTGCTTTACATTTGTACAAGTTGGCTCCAAGTCTCACCCAGAGACCTCAAGAGACAACAAGTTGGAAGGTCATGTTGATGTTATGCCTAGGGTGCCATACATTTGGTTTTGTACTTAGTGTTGTGCTAGTGAATGCCTAAAAAACCATACGAAAATTATGTTTGCTTTAAAACTTGAGATTACAAAGAAAGTATTTTGCATAGGATATGAGCACTATCTTTCGAATTTCTGCCATTTGGGGGTTTCCTGGTATCTGAGTTAGGTAGCAATCAGCCCCTTTTAATATCATTCCCAGGGCACCTATGACAACAGGTATTGTTTTAGTCTTCAGGTTCCCCATTTTGCTGATTTCTGTTTCCAGATCTTTATATTTGCTCAGTTTCTGCTAGGTCTTGACAGATACGTTTATATTACAGTCATATCAATGAGGAGGCATGTTTTTCGTCTGAAGTCTTTTAATATGATGTCTGGCCTATTCGCGTCTATCTTTCTGTCAGTTTGAATGGTGAAGTTCCAGAGGAGTGAGATGTGGTCATTTTCAAGCACTGGAGGTGGTTTCTGTTCCCACCAGTTTTTATCATGGAGCAAGTCCAGGCTTCTGCAAATTACCAAGTGAATATATTGTGCAGCTCTATCATGCCTGTTAAGATACTCTGTAGGCGCAAGAAGACTGCACTTGGATACAACATGATCAATGGTTCCATTTTGTTGTTGACAAACATGACATATCGGGCTACTGCCGTTCTTTAATATATTTTGGCCTGGTAGTTCCTTGTAGGTAGGCATTAATCTTGAGCTGCTATGATAAACCCTTCTGTTTCAGATTTTAAGCCAGAGGCCATTAGCCATTGAGGGGTCAGGGCTTTGTCAACATCTGCATTATTCACTCTCTTTGGGTATTTGCCATTGAGAGGTTTTTCTTGCCATTTATCATTCAGAATATCTGAGGCAGCAGTTTTAGCACGGGTTTTCATGCGCTTAGCTTTTTCTGTGCTTGTTTCTTGTGTGTCTAATTCCGGAATTTGTTGTATTCGGAATTCACTTAGATATTCCTTTGCCTGTTTTGTTACTGAGTATGATGCTTTATTGTTTTTATGTTTTGAGACAAGTTTTAACATCTAGTCCTCAGAGTTTTTCAGGTTGGTATCTAGGCCAAATGTAGCAATCTTCATTGTTATTGCCAGTTGTAAAAGCCCACGTCCTCCTCTTTTCTTGGCAGATAAAGTCGATATATATCTGCCTTAGGGTGGTGCATTCTATGCATTGTCAACAGTTTTCGTATTTTTCTGTCAAGATTACATATTTCAGTAATTGACCAGTTAACGATATTGAAACTGTAAGTCACGACTGGTATGGCTAAAGCATTGATCGCTTCGATCCTGTTTCTTGCATTCAGCTCTGTCTTGAGTATTGCTCTTGCTCTGTGATAACATTCTCTCCTGATCCTTTCCTTCATCACTGAATGCCTTATTCCATCCCCTTCAATTACCGCTAGGTACTTGTAGCTCTCCACTGGGTCTTACTCATTTATGACATTCTGCTGGTCGAAGTAAACGTTAGATGTTTCCGTCATTTTCCCTTTGATAAAAGTAGCTTTTGCACATTTATCGAGACCAATTTGCATTCTGATGTCTTCGATGAATTGTTTAACAATCGTTAGTAAGCTGTTGAGTTGTTGACCATTCTTTGCAAAGAGCTTTAAATCATCCGTGTAAATGAGATGATTTATATTTTTATCCAACATTTTATATCCGCACTATGCGTGATTGAGCAATTATGAGAGAGGTATTAAGGCTAAACAAAAGAAGAGTGGTGATAGTGAGTCGCCCTGGAAAATGCCACATGAAATTTTTACATCACCAGCATTTAGAGATTCATCGTCACTGTTCAAAGTCAGTATGGTTCTCCATGATCTCATACTTACAGACAAAAAGTTTCGCAGAGTAGGCACTATTTTGTACATTTCTAGGCATTTCTTTATCCAGCTATGTGGTAGGCTTTCAAAAGCCTTTTTATAGTCTATCCAGGCTATTGACAAGTTTTTGTGTCGTTTGTGACAATCTTCTAAGTTCATCCTATTGATGAGTAGCTGATCTTCACAACCATAGGATCCACGTTTACATCTTTTCTGTTCATTAGGGAATATGCTGCTGTCTATTAAAAACTATAGGTATATTCCGTCAGGACAGATGTTAGCGTTTATACATAGTTGTTAAGCAGGTTATGGGTCAATAGCTTTTTGGTTCGTTTGTTTCTTCACTTTTTGGGAGCAAGAATGTTAAACTATTAGCTAGCCAGGCAGGCATCCTACTAGGGTGTTGCAAAGCATCATTGTAAAGTTCTGTTAGCAGTTCATGCCTCTCTGGGAAGGCATTCAAGCAGAAGTTAAGAATTTTATCCTTTCCTGGAGACTTCCATTTGCTTGACCTCCTGAGAGCAGATCTTACATCTTCTACCTTGACACCCTCCCACTTTTGCTCCTCTAAGGAGTACAAGTCCGTAGCTATTCTATCAATCCAAGGGGCCTTTTCGTTGTTTGCTTTTTCTTCTGCCCAAATTTTATTCCAAAAACCGTGCACTTCGTCTTTTGATGGTACACACTTTACAGTAACTGGTGTTTTCCCTATCTTCCTGTAAAAATTTTGGGGGTTATTTTTGAACATGTTGTTGTCCTTGAAGAATCCAACACGCTTTTCATACCTCGCTATGCGGGCAGCTTTAGCAGATACTTTTTGTTTGATGGTTTCTATGGTGGCATCAATATCAAGTATAGTTTTCATGTATTTTTTCTTTAATTTGGGGGTTTTTGTAGGTTTGGTAGTCTTGTCAACCTTAAGGTTTTCCATACATTCAATGTCAGACCTGGGTAGTTTAATTTGATGTTGGATACGCTCTTGCCAAGAAGGCTTTTTGTGGGAACGTTGCCGTTTTCTAATCTTTTCACCACATAGGATCGTTGAGATTTTCGCGGATGCATAGTACTTCTAATCTTTTCACCACATAGGATCGTTGAGATTTTCGCGGATGCATAGTACGTTATTATTATTATTATTATTATTATTATTATTATTATTATTATTATTATTCAGTAGTTTTATTTTTATAGCGTGCTTTCACTTCACTACCGAGCGCAGCTCTGTATGCCTTGGGTATGTGCTGTGATTTGTTGTGATGCTCTGATGGTTATTGTATGGAAAGTGTTCTGCGTAGGATGTGTGCAGTGCCTAGTAGTGCAATTTTCTGTATGTTATATGTGTTTGTAAGTCCTGGTGTTTTTGTTATGTATTTGTCTGAATATTTTTTTATCATGCCTAATGCACCTACTATGATAGGAATTGTTTCTGTTTTCAGGTTCCACATTCTAGTTACCTCTATTTCCAGATCTTTGTATTTTGAGAGTTTCTCCATTTCTTTTAGAGACACGTTGTCATCTGCCGGTATTGATACATCAATTAGAAAGCATTTTTTTTCTTCATGATCTCTGACAACTATATCTGGTCTGTTGGCCTTAATTTCTCTATCTGTGTGTATCGGCATATCCCAGAGTATGGTTGCTTTCTCGTTTTCTGTGACCTTTTCTGGTGTGTGCCTATACCATCTTTTTTCTGTTGTTATTCCATAATGTTGGCATAGCTTCCAATGTATGTAGGTTCCAACTCTGTCATGTCTGTGAATATATTCCTTCTTAGCCAGGACTGGGCAGCTAGAGATAATATGATTTATTGTTTCTTGTCCATCTCCACATATTCTGCAGTTGATTGATTGATTGATTGATTCTAGTTTCAGCTTATGAGCTGTGGCCATACTTGTAATATTTCTTTTCATTACATGTTTTTGGTAATTTCTGGTGGGGAGGCTTTGGTCTTGTGCTGCAATTAAAAATCCCTCTGTTTCTGCTTTGAGTCCTGAGCTTCTCAACCATTGCTGGGATTTTTCTTTGTCTATTTCTTTTGCGTTTAGTTTAGTGCAGTATTTACCATGAAGGGGTTTTTCTTGCCATCGTTTTATCATGGCTCGTTGCTGTTCTATTTTTAGTTTGGATTTCATTTGTTTTATAGCTTTTGTTGTTTCTTCATCATCTTCTTCTTCTTCTTTGTGTTTATTAGGTGGTATGATTTCTTGTTTGTATTTGTCAGCTTCCTTAAATACTGAGAACAGTTTTTTGTTTTGCTCGTGTTTTGCTGCTATCTGGATCAGTTTTCCTTCCTTCTGAAGTAGGTATTTTTGCAGTCCTATGGTGGTTATTTTATAGTAGTTTTCCAGCTGTATAAGGCCTCTACCACCTTCTATACGTTGTATATATAGTCTTTCTATGTCAGATTTTGGGTGATGCATCCTAGATCCTGTCAGTATTTTTCTTGTTTTCCTATCTATTTTGGACAGTTCATTTCGTGTCCAGTTAAGGATATTGTAGCTGTAACTTATAACTGGGACAGCTAAAGTGTTGATACCTATTATCTTGTTTTTAGCATTGAGCTCTGTTTTTAGTATTGATCTAACTCGTCTATAATATTCTTTTTTTATTTTCTCTTTCATTTGTGTGTGTTGTGTCTTATCTAGTTCATGGATTCCTAAGTATTTGTAAGTTTGGCTTTGGTCTAATTCTTTTATTTCATTGGTTTTATCTAGTGTGATGTTGTTACTCTTAACTAGTTTTCCTCTTTTCATGGTTACTTTGGCGCATTTTTCTAATCCAAATTTCATATCTATTTCTTTGGTAAATCCATGAACTGTCTTTAATAGTGTTTCCAGCTGTTTGTCATCTGCAGCGTATAGTTTTAGGTCATCCATATATAAAAGGTGGCTGATCGTTTTGCCGTAACATTTATATCCGCATCCAGTTCTATTTAGCATATCAGATAGAGGTGACAGTGCCAAGCAGAAAAGGAGTGGAGAGAGCGTGTCTCCCTGGAATATTCCTCTTCTAATGGGGATGTCTTTGGTTTTCATGAGTCCCTCTTTTGTTTGGAGGTGTAGGACTGTTCGCCATTTATTCATAGAGTGCTCTATGAATTTTATGATTGTTGGTGCTACTTTGTTAATGGCTAGTGTTTCGAGGATCCATGTGTGGGGGATGCTATCAAACGCCTTTTTGTAGTCAATCCAGGCCATACTGAGGCCTTTCTTCTTTCTGTGGCTGTCTTCAGTTACAGCTTTATTAATCATTAGTTGATCTTTACAGTCATATGAGCCCTTGCGGCATCCTTTCTGCTCTTCTGGGAACAGTTTGTTTATTATTATTATTATTATTATTATTATTATTTGTATCATCACTGATATCACTGATAATATTGTTATGTGCAACAGCAGTAGTGGTTGCAGTAACAGCAAGCGTAGCAGGGGTGGGGTAGTATGAAGGGTAGTAGTTGGGCCTGAGATTCCTGTACTATCCCAGTGCTCAAACGCATCCGGTCACAATGTGATTCAAAGTTCAAAGTGTTTTCAGCATTGCTTGCCAGTTGGACCTTCCTCTTTGTTTCATATTTTAACTTTACTTGGGTTTGGCAAGATATCATTGACAGCACGTAGGCAGAAGGATAATTTTCCATGGTTAGTACTCTGGAATTGTTACTATGATAGTAGGCGCTCGAGTGCCTGGTCCCACTGTATCCATTGTCCTTCGTGGGCAATCCCTACTACGTTTTCACGACGACTGTCCTCTCGTGACCCGCGGATCCTTTGTAATAAGAGCTACCACTTGCTTCTAACGTTTGTGTTTCATCCTTCTCTTGACACCGTAGTTGCCAAATCCTTGATAGAATATTCCAACAATCTCTTTGCGTCACCAGTATATTGCTACTTTTTTCTCGGGCCTTCCACAGTCTGTAGTACTTTATGATCTTGTTAGCTTGTTTGACGTTTTCATACTCAGACTGAAGTAATGTGAGATTGTTCATGCCTTCCTGTCTTTGAATTCCTCTATCACCGATGAAATTGTTAGGCAGAACTTCGAAAATGGACATTGCATGTGTGTATGTTCCCAAATTGGATATACCATAGTCATAAGCCGGCTTTTATCAACTGCCCTTAGTCATTTCTCTTGTAGGATCTCCGATGATGCCAATATCCTTAAGGGTACAGTCGTAATTCTTCCTGTTGGATTCCTTTTTATTTTCCTTCTTGGAATCATAAATCACTGAACGTTGAAATTTCATTTATCAGTCTTATTTAAGGATGTTCAGTCACCGAGATTTTGATGGATTGAACTTTATTTGTGGCCATGTAAGTATCTTTTCCAGCGAGCTCAGTGTTCTCAGCATCCATTGGGTTGATGGTGACATGACCGTTATGTCATCACTGATGGTCGGCCTTGTAGACTGAGTATCCAGTGTTTTAATTAGTTTGGAGTCCTCGCCACTGTTTTCTTTCCACCTTTAGCAGTAAGTTTATGGTCACCACAAATAGGATCACAGAAATGTTGCATCTCGCCATAATATCCTTTTGTTTCAGTCACTGCGAATTAATGGTGAAATTTCCCATGGGGAACCTCATATTCAATGAATCCATATGCAAGAGTATGAGACCGAATACCGGTGTTGGTATTTGGTAATACTGAAGTGGGCTATCAATTAGCTTGTAGGCACGTTTGGGTAGACTTTGGTAAGAGCTAACCACTACCATTGGAAGTGAGGTGTTATCCATCTTTGCACTCTTAAACGCATTGGTAATATATATATATTGGTAATATATATTCGAAGAATCCAAAGTAACATCTGATACCTTCGCTTTGGAAATTTATATATAACCGTTTCCATAATGAATTATTTTTGAAAAGTCACCAGAGGAGACATACCTGCACCTATCGTGCATGATGATTGTACAGCATCTCGTCTGTAAGGCACCGATGCATGATGGGTCAAAACGATCGTAGAGGTTCTGAATAAAGGGTCTCATGAATTCTATTTTCTGTTTTTCTAAATAAATTCTATGGACACCAAAGCATTCCTGAAGTAAATCCAATAGCATATACCTTCATACTGTCGTCGACCTCAGATAGCCAAATACTGTGAACGGGCTTTAAATATCATACTTCAAGGTGTATACCTGAATATAAAATTATTACTACACACACACACACACACATATATATATATATATATATATATATATATATATATATATAATATATATATATATATTATATATATATATATATATATATATATACAATATATGTACTTACACACACACACACACGTATATAAATATATATATATATATATATACATACACACACACATATATAGAAATATATACATCCATATTCCTATCTGTCTGTATGATGTGTGAGTATGCATGTGCGCGTGCGCGATTTTGTGTGCGCGTGTGTGTGTAACAGTGCAGAGTGCAGCCTTTGATCTGCCTTTCTACTTTTACTTTCTCTTTCTTTGCTGATTACAATTTTTCTGCTCCCGTCTTGGATGTGTTTCTTTAATAGATGATTCTGAAGAATTACTGTCTATACGTTTGCCGTTAGATAATTATTCTTATCAGTAAAAAGAACAAATTATTTCCTTGCATCCATCGCTGAGTAGAATCAGTCATAGTCTCCGAGTATTTACTTTTATCAAATTCGAACGATGCAGCAGCCTTTGAATATCTGTAAGCCATTTATACATTTTTGTGAGTCAAGTCATCACGAAAAGCAAAGCGAATTCAGAAATTCTAACGATACTTAATATATTTTTGTCTGAACTATCAAGCACATTTAATGTAATGTTCTTATCTTTGACCAGTAGCGGAGTTCAATGGAATATCGAAACTTTAAATAGAGTTTTGCTTGCCAAATCACCTGAGTGAAGATCATAAATTCAATACTTACCGACAGCAGTTTTTAACAAGCTTAGTTGGACAAGATTCATATAATTTTGGTAATTTTAGTTTCTCAGAAAGTAAGAATTTTTTATGTCAGTCCATTACAGTTTTTCTAAGTTGAGGAATTTTTTCACTAAAAAGATAGTAAAGCGAGTTTCTTTTCTTTGTGTGATGTCTCTAACACGTCAGATATTTTGAAAATTTCAATTTGAGCATGACAAAACTTCCTAAATGATGAGACAATAATCGGAAAAGAAAAGAATCGGAAACTTGAATAACTGGAGAGAGTAAACATTTTAGATATATAAAAAGAAAAAAGAACAAAAATAGAACAAATGAGAGAAATACTAAGAAACTTCGTAGAACTGTTTCTGCACATATAGAATAATCAATATTCTGTTTTGAATATTATA
Source organism: Octopus sinensis (assembly GCF_006345805.1). Taxonomy (NCBI): domain Eukaryota; kingdom Metazoa; phylum Mollusca; class Cephalopoda; order Octopoda; family Octopodidae; genus Octopus; species Octopus sinensis. Next base: position 56,077,467 of record NC_043007.1, on the reverse strand, counting down.
ATTAACAGATTATCGAATAAAAGTTGCATCTGTGTGCATAAAATACTGACGAGGTATTAAAATACGTATTGGTGAAATTGCAGAATATATAGAGAATGTTTTAGGGAATAGAGCCATATTTAAGGTTTTTACTTGAAATATTTTATATGAAATATATATTTACACTTACCATAAACTAAGAATCTGACAATTTGATAAAATCTGAGAGAAATATATTATTTTTCTAAAATAATGCATCTCATTAGAATTGAGGATATATATATATATATGCATTTATGGGTACAAGACATCATCAACAGTAAACAACATGAAATACGAAGACAAATAATTTAAATAAGCAAATAAAGAGAGAAAAAATGACAATTAATACAAAGAATGACCCTTCTTCAGTTGTCGGCTGTCTATCTACTCCCCCATTTGGAGCATTCAACGACAACATGAGTCTTCGAAGACAGTTGCTCCCATAAATACCAAAATAAAACTTTGGGTTTATGGGGGGTCAAACGTAAGAACAAAAACAGGACAGTGGAGACATACAGAGAAACCGAACGAAAACAAACATGGAGGGTTGTTAGACCTGAACGAGGGGAAAATAGTGAACACTGAGAGAAATGTGCATATCTGTATATATATATATGTATGTATGTATGTATGTATGTATGTATGTATGTATGTATGTATGTATGTATGTATGTATGTCTATGTATGTGTGCATATTATATATGTATGCATGCTCATACAAGTAGACATAACCACACATGTGTGTTGTTGCGTGCACACATATACACATATATTTATAAAAGTCTATCCGCAATGTAAAGTGTAAGGATAAAAATAGGGCATAAATTGATTTTAAAAAAGCACAACATTATTAAGATTATGAGACAAAGAGGAGAGAGATCATATAAATATAAAACAAAATGTTGTGAATTTTTATTATGCGCTCAATTAATACTGTAGCTCTAGTTATACATGGTACGTGAAAACAAAGCCTTAAAGTCAAAACGTGAATACCTTTGTCCCGAGGGCTTCTCCACCAGAGATTGTCTGTGGCTTAAAAATAACTACAATGTCAACAACTACTTCAATCTCCGTATGAGTCTCACCCATACGTAACCCAGTCACCTCAAACCAGATTTGTACTTCAGACAAATCTTGAAAACATTCTCCAAAAAAAACCTAGCAACATTTAACACATATGATAACACAAAAATCTTCACTTTAGTACTCGGGAAGAACACACAACTAAAACTTTATGTTACTGCAGAATCTCTATCGGTCTTTCATTGCATAACCTTACTAAACCTAAATGCCATGAACTAAGATTCCTTTTTCTGTAGCACAAAATACTTCAGCTCTGATCAGTTGCTGGCCCCTCCACGAAATACATATGTGATGAGTGCACGTCATACCAGATACTCGCATATCTGGCACAGCCCTGAGATAATATTCACGAATATCCAAATGAAAGCAACGAATAAGACCGTTCGTGGTGGTGGTGGTGGTGGTGCTGCTGCTGCTGCTGCTGCTGCTGCTGCTGGCGCTGCTACTACTGCTGCTGCTGTCGATGATGATGATGGCGATGGTGATTCCTTCACAAACGAATCAGCATAATGCATCAAGTGGAGAGGGATCACAGATAGACTAACTTCTAGTCAGGCGTCAAATCAGATCCCGAAGAGACATCAGTAAGTTGAAGACATTTCCGCCACTCTACTCTTTTTACCAGAATGGTCGTAACTTAATTAGAATAAATAAAACAAATAAAGGATCTTTTCTTTTTGAAAGCCAGATTTTCCTAGTTAACTAAGCAATTTGAAACTTCGTATACTGGTAGAATGTGTCAAAAGAAAACATAATTGTAAACCAAAATGAAAACGGAATTGTAATTTCTAAGTTTAACGTTGTTTAAAAATTCGAATTTTAACCAATGATATTCTTTCTTTCGGCCTCATATTATTTACTGCTTCTCAAAATATTGTTACTGTGACGTAAACAGCTATTTTGTGACGTAGTTAACGTAAACATGTAAATAGCTAAAATGTAAACATCTCCGCTTATCGTAAACTTCGTGGAGTATATATAAAATTTGTGTAGATCCTAAATAGCTACACACACATGTATACAAACATATGCATATATATATATATATATATATATATATATATATATATACACCTATACACACATATTCTAATGCATATGCATATATGTGTATATATTTATAATGTGTGTGTATTATAGATGCATACATTATATATATATATAAAAGATGTTTACATACAATATATATATGTTATATACATCTACATGTATATGTATGTATGAATATATAAGTACCACAGAATTTGAATCAAACTGTTTTGATCCATACATACACACACACACACACACACACACACACACCCATCCATGAGACATCCTAACATAATCAATGCTACTACTACTATCATCATCATTATCATCATCATCCACTGCCGCCACCACCACCACCACCTCTACAAAAACACCAACTCTATAATTGCTGCCATCATACACATCCACTGTCACCACTACCACCACTGCCATGATAACCACATCTACCACAGCTGTTTGCTTACTGCTTACCCACTCACAAAATAGCTATCTACGTTACATTAACACTATGCAGCTAATAATTTCAAATGAAAACAGACAATACGATTGGTTAAAATTCGCAGATTTAAACTACGTTTAAACTTATAAAATACATTTTTGTCAAAAAAAACTAGTTGAAATTATTGTTTTCTTTTGACACATTCTACCAGTATACGAAGTTTCAAATTATTTAGTTAACTAGAAAAATCTGAAAAATATGGCTTTCAAAAAGAAAAGATCCCAAATAAAGTATTCAATAACAATTTCAAAGATTACTTGTTTTAACCGAACTCACAAGAATTTGTCTATTTATTTAGAAATTAAGCACACATTGGAACTAAATTCTATTTCTTCTTCTTCTACGTGTTGTTGTTGTTGTTCTGGTTTTTCTTGTATTTTTTGTCACATTATATTTTACTTCGTATTGCCATGTCTAGTACTCCGTTTACGTTTACTGTACTTCATTTTACGGCAACAGAGACCAACAGAGACACATTTATCTGTTCGTAACAAACTTGGAAACGGACGAGACAAACACACACACACACACACACACACACACACACACACACACACACACACACACACGCACATATGCACAGAGAGATAAAAATCGATCAGAATATATCAGATTATGACAATAAATCTCCACAACATACTAATGGTTTAGCAGGATTGAATGGAACATTGAAATCATATGAGGCGGGGACAAGTAAAATAAAACTACTGTCCAGATCGATGCAGATCGTATTCGTCATTATTGAGTAGTAGTAGTAGTAGTAGTAGTAATAGTAGTAGTAGTAGTAGTAGTAGTAGTAAAATTTCAACCAACAGATTAGAGGAAAAAAATTCATTCTATTTTATTTTATTTTCCGTATTCATTTATTTAATTTGATGTTGTGCAACTCTGTGTCCACTGTCTGCAAACCAATATATTGTAACTGCACACTAGCTCTTTCTTCCCTTTTCTTAGTTTCTTTCCTTCACTTTCTCTTTATCTCACTATCTTTCTGCCTGCGTATCTGCCTCCCAATGGAAATACACACCATACTTACCATTGATGCACACAATAGTATATGAATATCTTTATGTAAATGAGCAACTCATATAAACACATACACACACGCCGCACTTACCTACATTCCGACCTACATACGTAGTACCTACCTACCGACATACATACATACACACACATACATACATACATACATACATGCATACATACATACATACATGTATCCATCCATGTATCCATCCATCCATCCATCCATCCATACATACATACATACATACATACATACATACATACATACATACATACATACATACATACATATATACATACGGTTTATATGGTCCAAGAAATTAGTACTTAAAAACTGTGATTCATTCTTTAAGATGGAAATGTAAGAAGCTGATTGAGATAATGTGTGTGTGCTTTTGTGTGTATGTGTGTGTGTGTGTGTGTGTGTGTCTGTGTGTGTGTGTGTGTGTGTGTGTGTGTGTGCATGAGTATATTTATACGCGTGTGAATAAACGAATATTTCTCATATAAGGTCTTTTGAGTAACCGGAGCAGAACAGTCATGAAGAACGGGTCTAATTGAGATAACTTTTCTCTCTTTTTTTATTTTATTTCATTTATTGTTTTAAAACATGATAATACTGTATTGACTTTACAGTTGCAAACCCTGCGTTATCAAATCATGTACAAAGAAAAAAAAACTGGAATACAAATCATTCGAAGAACTGATCAACCGTCGGTTATATAGACTGTTCTTCACTTGGAATGGCATACGTCTTTCCATTAATGGCTTCCAAAAGTATTTTCAGAAAAACAATTAATAATTTCCTCTTATCCGAATTAGCGAGGGTAATAAAATATAGTTGCTCCTAGATATTCTTAAAGTTGCATTCAAAGAATGAATTTCAAATTTTAAGTGCCAATTCGTTGGGCAAAGGCGCCCCTGAAATCAATTTCACTTTCTTTTGTGATTTTCTTTTCCTTTATTCTATTTTTTAATTCTTTTTTTTTTGTTTAACATTTCCTTTAAATCTGAATACTATAATGATTTGTCTCCCAAAACCCGATAAAAAGATTATGTGGTTGCTTGTCTCAATATCATTATTCTATTCAACTTGAGATAATAGAAATTTGAAAATAATATCAAATACAAATTTTGGCAATAGGCCAGAAATATCAGGGGATGAGATAACTTGATTACATTGACCCCCAGTGCTCAAATTGTACTTATTTTATTGACCCTGAAAGGTTGAAAGGCAAAGTGAAAGCGGACAGAATTTGAACTCAGACCATAAAGACAGACGAAATGCCGCTAAGCAGTTGTCCCCGCGTGTTTACGATTCTGCCTGTTCGCTGCCTTAATTTGAAAGTAATACTGAATGAAAGTAATAAGTTGCAAAAGTTTTCTGATTTTCTACAGCAAATATGATATCGGTCTATTAATTATTCAGAACTTATGGATAAACCCCATATTCATTCAAAATTTGCTAAACATAAAGCAATTTGTTAGAAACCAGTCGTACTTTGACGTTTTTGTAACCGTCAGTGCCAAATAATGCTTGCAAGCCAGTTTACACTCAAAAATTGGAAGTAAAAATGTATGTAATGTTTGCGGTTTTAGACATTAGAGTGGCACTTCATCAGATTTGCATAAAAGGTGCACTCTTACATTGTGTCTTCTTTTATTTTCTTAATCTTTTTTTGTTTTTACTGATATCGGGAGGAAACAAAACGTAAATAAGTGTAGTTAAGGGGTGAGTAATTGGTATAGAGATCATGTGGGGAAGGAAGGAAGGAAGGAAGAAGAAGAAGAAGAAGAAGAAGAAGAAGAAGAAGAAGAAGAAGAAGAAGAAGAAGCAGAAGAAGAAGAAGAAGAAGAAGCAGAAGAAGAAGAAGAAGAAGAAGAAGAAGAAGAAGAAGAAGAAGAAGAAGAAGAAGAAGAAGAAGAAGAAGAAGAAGAAGAAGAAGAAGAAGAAGAAGAAGCTAAGGACGTTAATAAATTAAGAAAAGACAATATACAGAGTGTTTCAAACTACATGATTAAAACAAATGAAACGAAACAGGCTTAATTTTGAGCAACAAAATTTATTCCTCCAAATTTGAATGAGAAATTTTAAAGTATGTGGATTCCATAAACGATTTCACAAATGTTCAATATGCGCACCGCCTGAGACACGGCACACGTGTCCAGCTCCTCTCAAACACGCTGCAGCATCTCTTAGGCAACAGTCTCCAGTGCTGTAACGATTCTCTGCTCAAGTTCTTCTAGGCTTGCAGGAAACAAGACGTTCCTTGAACTCGGTTTCAAGTTTCTCTTGCACATCAACATATAATTGTTTGCGCTTTTGCTTGTAATATATCGTCATGTCCTGCAGCCTGTAGGGCTTCATTAACAAATGTTTCCTCAGGACACGCCAAATATTCGTTGGAGGAATCTGGGTTTCCAGACTTGTTCTTATGAACTTTTGGGCGCTTCGCAAAAGTTTTAGGCGAACCCGCTCGACCGTCTCTTCCGATGTTAGTGGTCGTCCAAATCCTTTAGCCCTGCACAGACAGCCTTCTACTTTTTGTGCCATATCCAAATCTGCATTGCCGTTGGTGACTTTTTAGTCTTGTTCGATTGTGCTCGAGCATACTCCAACACAAAAACGCCTTTTCTATTCTAGTGAATGCCATTTCTATACCTGGAAAGATACGCGGGGCGTTCAATAAGTAATGCCCCTGACCCACTTCCCATAGCAGTAGAGCAACGAAACTTGGTACAGTTATTAGTCTTTTTCTATATAGAAACCACCCAGAGTTACGCATTTCTCCCATTGTTTGATGCAGCTCTGGAGACCGTTTTTGTAGAAGACCCCAGCTTGGTCCTCCAACCTGAACGTGACTTCAGAAACCAAGGCTGCATCATCTGGGAAATGCTTTCCTTTCAAAAACAACTTCATGACTGGGAAGAGGTGAAAATCAGAGGGTGCAAGGTCAGGAAAGTAGGGGGATGGGGGAGGAGTTCATAGCCATACGCCTGTGCTTCTGATCTGGCGACAAGCGAGTTGTGGACCGGAGCGTTGTCCTGAAGGAGGAGGATGCCTTTGCTGATCTTGCCCCGCCTCTTGATTTTGATAACTTCTCTTAATTTCCTCAAAAGTGAAGCATAATAAGCTCCTGCAATTGTGGTACCCTTTGCCAGGAAATCTGTCATCACTACTCCGTCCTGGTCCCAGAAGACTGTGAGCATGATCTTGCCAGCGGAGGGCTGCACTCTTGCCTTCTTTGGGGGGGATGAGTCACGGTGCTTCCACTGCATTGACTGGGCTTTGGTCTCTGGATCATCGTGATGGACCCAGGTTTCATCCTGTGTAATCAGTCTTTTGAAAAATTTTGACTCATCTTCTTGGCACATCTCCAAATTCACCCTCGAGCACTCGACGCGTTCTTGCTTCTGGAAAGGCGTGAGCAACCTGGGAATCCATCTGGCAGACACCTTTTGCATATGCAAATGGTCATGAATGATAGTTTCCACAGACCCGGTACTAATCTTGACCTCATAGGCTATTTGGCGAATAATTATGCGTCGATCTTCCAAAATGGCAGCCTCAACTTGACGGACAGATGCCTCATCAATGGCTGAAGGGGCGACCAGATCTGGGAGCTGTTTCCACAGAGTTCCGACCATGTTTGAATTCACGATGCCAGTGTTTTACAAGGTCATATGATGGGGCATCATCACCATAAGTTACTTTCATTTCATCAAAAGTTTCCCGTGGTGTGCGTCCTTTCAAATACAAAAACCGGATCACTGCTCGACACTCAACAGGCTCCATTTCACACTTGACTCGGTTCAAACACCTGTAAATCAGAAACCACAATTAATTCAGAGCTGTAATTTGCCACTTACTCTATAGAGATATAAATGATTGCACATGCACCATTTCAGCTAGATCAAACAACTGCAAGTGGGTCAGAGGCATTACTTATTGAACGTCCCTCGTAAATATAAAATTTTGATCTGTTTCTACATATGCTGTTAAGATTTGAAGTCATTTGAATAAGAACTGGCAGAGTTATTAGATTGCGAAATATCAAATTTTTTGAAACACCCTGTATATTGTCGTTTCCTCATTATAATCCTCTTCCTTCTCCTTCTCCTCCTTCTTCACCTCCTTCTTCTCCTCCTTCTCCTCCTCCTTCTCCTCCTCCTTCTCCTCCTCCTTCTCCTCCTCCTTCTCCTCCTCCTTCTCCCCCTCCTTCTCCTCCTCCTCGTCCTTCTCCCCCTCCTCCTCCTCCTCCTCCTCCATCTTCTTCATCTTCTTCTTCTACTACTACTACTACTACTATTCTTCCTTTTCTAATTTTCTCCTTCTTCTCCCCCTTCCCTTCTTTTCCTTTTTTCGTTTTCTCCTCCTTCTTCTTCTCCTTTTTCTCCTCCCTCTCCCCTCTTCCTTCTTTTTCTCCCCCTCCTCCTCCTTCTTCTTTTCCTTTTTCTCCCTTTCTCCTCCTCCTCCTTCTTCTTCCACTATCATATTTTTCTTCTTTTTTCCTTCTTCCCCTCTCTTCTTTTTCTTCTTCTTCTTCTTCTTCTTCTTCTTCTTCGTCATCATCATCATCATCATCATCATCATCATCATCATCCTTCCCACATGATCTCTATACTAATTGTTCATCCCCTAACCACACTTTAATTTTCTTTTTATTTCCTCCCGATATAATCAAAGAAAAACCATGTATGGAAGAAGCACAGTGTAAGCGTGCACTTTAGAAGCAAGTCTGATATATTACCTCTCTAATGTCTAAAACCGCAAACATTGCGTAAATTTTCAATTCGAAGTTTTGCGTAAACTGGTATTGCAAGTAGAGTTGGTACAGAGATAATTGTAACGAAACGTTCAAGATGTGTTAAAAAATGTCTTTACCTTATTATTTGGGTTATAAATTACTCTTCGCCACACCCAAACTACGGTTTTACTGTCGTGATACCAGGGTTTTCTACACTTCAAGATTTTCGGTATTAGTCTGAAATCTGACAGTGTTGATAGCCCAGAAATCAGGTTGAGTGTTTTAGACTCTTGTCAAAGGTGCCATGCAGTGGGACTGAACCCAGATTCATGTGATTGGGAAGCAAGCTTCTTATTACACACTCATGCCTAGACGCGCATGTGTGTGTGTGTGTGTGTGTGTGTGTGTGTGTGTGTGAACTTGTGAGAACTATCTAAACATACGTAATCATCACTATCAATTCAATAAATATGTAGTACTGAAAGTTTCATGTGGTACAAATCGAACAATTACTTAGCTTAAGGAATTTCTGCAAGGTATTTCAGACGGGCGAAGAATGGCGGTAGATATTCTTCAACTCCAGCGAATTAAACGAGTTACAGTATATTTAAGGCATCTTTAAATGGTAACATGGCTCAACTCTTCCAGTAAGTTACTGCAGTATGCTCGTTGTATGTAATGGAATTAGAGAATGCCATCACCATCCAAAACTAAGTATTCAACCTGATATCTATAATATCGTTTCCAAGCTTCGCAAAATTATGTAAAAATATTCTTCCTCCTTTATATAAAAAGAAGTATATTTGAGCATGCTGACATTACAATGAACTAACTGAGAAACCAGAAATATATGTTACAAATTTAAATTTGTTTGTATTCGAGGATTTTGAGGGAAGCATAAAATTTAATGTACAAAGCAGAGAGAGAGAGAGAGAGAGAGAGCAATTAAGTGTAGGATAGCACAAAGCAAACAGTTCTGTCTTGTAGATGTAACAAGTCTAATTGCTCAGTGTTATCGTAAATACTTAAAATTCCTCTCTCCAAGAAGGGTTTTGTTTTACGGCTTGCTCACTTGTTAGAATCTGCAAATTAATGAAACAATTTTTGCCAGTACGGGCCACTACAAAGGGACTGTCACTCTGGTTTTTATTTTAGAATAAGTACAAGACATACGAAACCAATTAAATATATATTGCATACATAATATAATGCACGTATATAAACATAGTACGAGTATATGTATATATATATGTGTGTGTGTATATTTATATACACGCACACACACATTTATACATATATGTACTTATAGATATATACGTATATATGTATATATATATAATATATATATATACACACACATACATAAATGTATAATATACATAAATATATACACCGACATACACACACCCACACACACACACACATATACGTATATTTATATATATCATCGTACAACGCTGCTGTGTCTTTTTGAGAGTTAATGTTTATTAAAAAAACCGTAAAAGTGAAATTTAAAAATAAACAATAAAGTTTATGACTTAGATGAAAGAAAATGGTGCAGTAGTATTTCATTAAGTTCCACTCTAATTTAAAGGTAGAGTGGACATCTCTTGTATACCATTGTGATTAGTAGATTGAAGAATTACTTGGTCGATGTAATTTCAACTTTTACATCGAGTATACTGTGAAGTGATGTTTATCAAAGAAAGGAGAACTTCTAAGAAAAAGAGAACAAAAAAGATGATGATGCTGAAGATGAACAAGAACGACAATAACAACAACAATAAGAAAGAAAATCTGGAGGAAAAAGTATAAAAATAAGTAGGAAAGAAGAAAAAGAAGATGGTGATGATGATGATGAAGAACGACAGCAACAAAAAGGAAGAAAGAGAACAAGAAGAAATCAGATGAAAAATTATAAAAAATAAGTAGGAAGGAAAAAGAGAAGGAAGTGGAAGAAGATGATGATGATGGTGATGATGATGACGATGATTATAATGACGACGAAAGAGGTGGAGACAGGAATAGCTAACCTCAACATTATATGCATTAAACAGCTTAGGTATATGTATGTTAATAGTAAGAGTTACCTTAAAATGAACAAACTCCTGGTTATATTCGTGGTACGTTCCAACTATGGTGCTGATTAAATTAGATTGGTTCTTTTCCTATGCATGCATATATGTACACACACACCTATACATACACACACACACAGACACACACAACATTGTACAGGTACATCAGAGATCTTTCGACATCCTTGGTCCCTGACTTGTACCGGATTATCCATTTTGCAAGATTAGAAGACGGCACGAAATAATAATTGAAGGTCAGTTCCTGTAAGACTGCCACCGCGTCATTAATACCAGTTTCACTGCTAAATCTTCATTGCACACTTCTATATATTTACTAGAAAAATGTTTTAAAGTTGGTATCATTTTTCCAACATAATAATATAAAGGTGCAAACATTTAAGACAAAATTAAATGCCACGTGCTAACCTTCCAGCCACTTGGCTCCCAGCGGTCCCTTTCATCTATTAACTACTTCTTCACTGAGAGAGAGAGAGAGTGGGAGAGGGTATCCTGAAGTGGCTGGCATGTGATATTTACCTTGCGACATTTACATCGTTATATTATTATAGTTAGGCGCACGGAGAGCGTTTCTGCTTTCATTATGGGTTACTAGTACAGAAGATAAATGAATGTCATAAAAGCTTGGCAGCAAAAATGTTATTGATAACTGGCGCGGGAAATCTAAAGAGATGTAAGTGAAATGTTTATCCATGTTAAGGAAAGTACTATTTTATCAGCTGCCGAGCAATTGACAGCGTATGTGTGTGTGTGTGTGTGTGTGTGTGTGTGTGTGTGCGTGTGTGTGGATGTGGGGGGGGTGTTTGTATGTGAGTGTGTGTGGACGAACACAGCGCTTCTTAGAGGGATGGGCTGCAGAAATCCGCACGAGAGGTATCAGCGAGTACATCTCCCCCGGCCCGAGAGGTCGGGAAACCTCTGAACCACATCCCGTGATAGGGATCGGGACCTGGAACCAACGCCGTGAACGAGGAGTTCAGAGTAGGCGCGGGTCATCAGAGAAACTCAGAGTAACAGGTTTTGTTGTATTTTCTGCTGCTTTAAATAAAGTATATATATATATATATATATATATATATATATATATATATATAATATATATATATATAGTACTCACATTCGCATTTCGCTAAATCAGCCATAAATTTTAGCTAAACCATCCGAGAATCGGAGACAGACATTGCTGATGACTCTGCGATTAACAGACGAAGCGAGTTTAGTCCAGTGATTTCCAGTTTTGCTCATGGGTGGTTATCTCCCGTGTCAGTGCATGCATACGTATGCTTATGCAGCTTTAAGGGTTTAAACTATTGTATCTCGCAAATAGGTGCTATTTTTAGCTAAACCATCCGAGAATCGGATGGTTTAGCTAAAATGTATGGCTGATTTAGCGAAATGCGAATGTGTATACTAAATATATATATATATAACAACTCCTAACATCAATAGAACAATTAGGAATGTACATACAGAAACAGGAAAAAGTACTGTGTAAATGTTACGTATGGTCCACACTATGATATAGTGCAGAAACACTGACATTGATGAAAATTCTATCAGACAAAATAGCTTTTGAAACGTGGATATGTAGAAGATTAAGAATATCTTGAACAAAACATAAAACGAATGAAGGAGTACTACAATTAGCAAATACAAAAAGTTCATTGATCTCAACTATTAAAACAAAAAAAAAGGTAGTCAGATGCCTTGGTGACAGAGTAAGAGACAAGGCATACAAAGACTATTACTAGAAGGAACGCTCAATGCCAAACGCTGGAGAAGAAGGCCTAGAACACTCTTAGTTCACAAAGTGAATTCCCTAACCATCTGTTTGGTATAGATCCACCGCTAAAACTTCAACTTTATGCAGTATATCTATGGTAACGAGGAATTACTCATCACTCTCTCTCTCCCTCTATCTGTCTCTTTCACTCTACACGCACACATATATAATATAATACATATACACACATATATCTAATATATATGCGTATATAAATGTAATATATATAATATATACACACATATACACACATGCATACATACTCATAATACATACATACATACATACATATATACATACATGCATACAAAGGACAGTGACGTGATCGACGCGAGCTGATGACCCGCGCCTACTCTGAACTCCTCGTTCACGGCGTTGGTTCCAGGTCCCGATCCCTATCACGGGATGTGGTTCAGAGGTTTCCCGACCTCTCGGGCCGGGGGAGATGTACCCGCTGATACCTCCAGTGTAACGCGTGTGCAGCCCCGCTCGTGCAGATTTCTGCAGCCCATCCCTCTAAGAAGCGCTGCGTTCGCCCACCGACGGGCCTCGATGCGATGTTAACATCATTAACATATATTAGCCAGCAATGAATATTTTAGAAAACTGAATATTAAGGGATGTACAACAAGTGCCTTTTAAAATGTGTTAATGAGTCAAATGAAGTAAACTTGATTCAAACTAAGTTTGAATTTAATTGAAACCGTACCATTCGAGGAATTTAATTTAATTACTCACACTATATACGAATTATTAATTATGAAGTCATACTGACAGTTCATAATTTCTTATTTCCACGTCTTAAAGACCACCAAAGATTGAAAATATATATAAAGCACTGCAATGCCACTGTAACTTATTGCGACTGTGTATTAAACTGGTTTAAACCTTTAATCACACTAATCTCTTGGCTTTATTAACGTTTTTATTATCGTATACCACATTTTCAAATGAAAATACAAATCATTTTACCAAAACTAAGTCCTCGCGTAGTCTCTAGGTTTGATATTCAATCAGCAAACCTCTATTCGACACGTCCGATTCTATCAAAAATGTAAGTATAAAAAAGGAAAGAAAAATACTAGGAGAGAAAGAATTATTGGGAAGAAAGAAAATAACAGCAAAGAACTGCAGTTTCTGCATTGGAGGAATGGAAATTTCTTGAAATTAATTTATCTCTCCTTCAGTGTGCTAAATAAAACTTCCCTATCAATAAAACCTAGAATGTTCTGAGGCAGACAAGCGATTGAATACTATTCTCACAGCCAGAGCAGTGTTTCTCCTCTTATGTCTGCCGTCAATATTCAGAATTGCTTTGGAAATCTAACGGATCAATGGTTAACATTATTGACCGGACTCAGACACACGCGGTCCGTTGTTCACAAGACAAATTGTCTCAAAACATCCATCTTTCCTTTTTCCTCCGATATTTAAACGAACCAATTTTGTTTCTTCTTCTTCTTCTTCTTCTTCTTCTTCTTCTTCTTCTTCTTCTTCTTCTTCTTCTTCTTCTTCTTCTTCTTCTTCTTCTTCTTCTTCTTCTTCTTCCCTTTTATCTTCTATTTTCACCCATTCTCCTCATCTTCCATTCTTCTTATATTTTCTGTACTCTCACCACCACTACTATTTCTTCATATAACCCACCTCATCATAACCAGTAACAGCAACATCGTCTCCAGCTTTCTTTCTAATCAGTTATTCTCTTTGTATCGCTTCAAAACTCCTTGACTAATCAAATAAGCATTTTGGTCGGCTAACTTTTCATTCTCAATAATATAGCGTAGCAAGGCGGCGAGATGGCAGGATCGTTAGCACGCCGGACAAAATGCTTAGCGGCATTTCGTCCGGCTTCACACTCTGAGTTCAAATTCGGCCATGGTCGACTTTACTTTTCCTCCTTTCGGTGTCGATGAAATAAGAAGCAGTTCTAATAGATTTACCTCTCCCACAATTTCAAATCAATAATACAGCGTGAAGAGAGTTCTATAGCAAAATATTAGTTAGCTGATTCTGCCAGTAACGTTCGAATTCTAGTTAAGGCTTAGCATATTTATTTCAAGACTTGGTCAGTGGCATGACCCACAGACAATCTCATTCTTTATGTTCTGAACGTGTAGCTTTCATCCAAAGCAAAGTAGTTAATTGTGCATAAGTTTAATAACACAATGCATGTTGCCTCGTTTGAATGCCAACAGAAAATAATGATTTCAATCAAGTTGTTACTCAAATCAAATTCAACTAAGCAACTCTAAATTTCAAAAGAGTTAAACTAAGTAAAAATATTAGGAGTCGATTTTTTCCACCATAATACGGGTATATATTCCACGTTGTGAGAATGCACCAATTAATCCATTCATAATCAGAGAGAAATCAGGACAAATTCAAAATTTTATGGTTTTAAAAAAAAAAATTCACCAAAAGATTTTGAAATCAGAGCTGAAACTAAAAAGTTAAATTGAAATAATAGTTGCTGATCTGAGAGCATAAAAAATTATTACAGTATCTAAGCAACAATACATTAATAATGCTTCACATCACCCATATGTCATTATAAGAATTTAGCGAAAAATACTAGTATACAGATATTATATATTTCATATGATATATCTTTAACAATGCAGGACCCGTATAAGATATAATGAAGCAGTAAAAATTTAGCCTTAAATGATAACATTATTTACATAAATCATGTTATTCATTCTCATACACTGTAAACTACAAAACAGAAAACTATTTCGTTTAATATTCCAATTAACTTCATATAAATACCACTTCAACTAAGAATTTTTTATTTACTACATAAACAGCTTCCGAAAAATTGAAGTTATAAGATTTTCATTTCAAATAAGTTGAATTAAGATTTGTTGTACACATGATATTGCTATAAATAATACACGAAATGTGAAGCAGCTATACACATCAAATCCTTTCCGTTCGAGCATGTTCTAGCCCTTTAAATTGTATATTAATTCGTTTATATAGTTTATTTTACGAAAGTATTCACAGTTAATAATTAAATTTCTAAAGCTGATATCAGTTGACCGAAACATCTTTGAAGTTAAAATTTTTTTCTGTAGTTTCAGCTCATAGCTGTGGCCCTGCTGATGCACCGCCGTTAAAATAATCAACAAAATTACACGTAGAAATATCTTTCAGCAAAATTGTGTAGAATCATTTGGTTTTAAAACGAACCAATACTAGAAAAATCGCTCGGACTATCACAGTACACTTACAATACTAAAATGAGAAGAAAAAATATTAGCTGTTCCATAGCAATTCTATTCTAAAAACCCTTTCAGACCAGTTATTTTTGTCGACATAAATCATAGGTTTGTTGAAATATATATAAAATAAACCTTACGATAGAACATCGGAAAGATTTGCACCATACTGTTACATAATCCAACAAATCAAAATGCTGTCTGTTCTCAGAAATATGAATCATTATTAAAACATTCCAAACCACCTAACGCATGAATGCCAAAAGGACTTGTAAACTGAGGTTACATGCTCCGAACGCACCCTTCTGTAGAGGATTGAAGAAGATCTAGTTATTGTATGACTGAGCGCCCTCGCGTCGTTTCGTTGAGGGTGATGTCTGTTTATTTCTTTCCTCTTAATGTCACCCACTGTGCAAAATTGATCATCGTGTCCAATCTCATCAAAATCCGAAACAAAGTGTTAAAGTGATGTCATAAAATACAATCCATGTGACCATTTACATGAAAATATAAAAGTTACGCCCCAAAGTAAAATCACTATGGGTATTTGCACGCAAAAAGCCTATTGATTTGATAAAACAACTGCTTAGGCGCAATTATCGGTTTTTTGTCAGCGCCATATACTAACATCAACTGATTGACATAAGCCACGCTCATTCATCGATTTTCATCACACTCGGACAAAAAATGCAGAAGCTACAGGAAAAAATAACATCGTTATGGGAATTTCCATTCAAACGCTCGATTGAGCTTTAAAAAATCGATGCCAGCAGGGTATTATCGAGTTTTCGAAAAGTTCCAGCCTTATTTGAACTTGAGAGCGTGTGATCTGCCTATTTACCAAAATACAGGTTATGAAAGTAGACCTAGAAGAAAGTGACTGCAGGCAGACGTGGTTTTGCGATCTGAAAAGCAAAGAAAATAATCCTGATCGAGCTTATAAACCCATAAGGAAGTGTTTTATCAAACCTTTGAATGGGAACATGCAAAATACCAGAACCTTTTGCATGAATGTAGGGAGAAAGGACAGCAGGTGTTGCTTTTCCTTGTTGAGGTATCTGCAGAGGATTCACTGCCCAGTCAGAATTGAGAATGCTTAGAACCACTGAAATAGGACAAAGAGTGAGAAAGGTAGCTTTGTACAGGATAGGAGAGTCAACAGGAAAGGTCTTTCTCTGGTATTTGAGCGAGAGAAAGTAGGTAAGCTGAAAGTCAGGACGAAATCGTACGCAGTGATTTGGCCAGCACTATTGACTCACCAATGGGTGGATGGGTTATTGTTCATATATTCTTATATATATATATATATATATATAATATATATATATAGGAGATAAATAAAAATATATGCATACATACAAACATATATGTACGTACCTACATCTACATGTATATATACATGCATATATAAATAATTATACGGGAGTACAGGACATCACAATAAGACGTAGAAACGGAAAAAGCCAAAAAACAAAAAACAAGAAAACGGAAAACGAAAAACAAGAAAACGAAAAACAAATACAGGACGAGCTACACAAGGACATATATATATATATATATATATATATATATATAATGGAGAAATTATACAAAATGTATAACTGGATGATAAGTAAAGCACCAGCACAGTTTCAATTACCTATTATTATCTGTAGATTGCAGGAGCTTCATAGTGGTGGTTGAGGTAACAGTATTAATACAATAGATGGAGAAAAAGATTTTATTTAGTACGACACATGTTTCGATCCGTTCTGGGTCTCTTAGAGTACACAAATAAATAGAAAAATAAAAATGTCTCACTAGAGATTCGATTTTACGTAAAGCTAAATGTCCGTCAACTTTAGGAATGAGTATACGTGTACAGTGGTGTATGTTTATGTGTATACGCATGCATATATGTATCTGTGTGTGTATGTGTATATGTATGTGTGCACGTGTATATATTTACTTATTTGTATATGTGAGTGTATTAACAAGTGTGCATGTGTCAAACTTTGCACAAACGCCTATATCTTGCGTTACGTACAAATATATAAACATATTTATGCTATGTGCGTGTATTTATGTATACATGCGCGTGTGTGCCTATATATATGAGTTCCAATACATGTATGTATTCGTCAATACGTATGTGTATGCGCGTGTCGTACTAAATATAATCTTTTATATATATATATATATATATATATATATATATATATATATATATATATATATATATATATATATATATATATATATGTATGTATGTATGTATGTATATATACATGTGTACGTAAGTAGATTTTATGAACAAAGATGTCTATCTTTGCGTCGTTCTATTTTCATATCTTCTATCTTTTACCTTTACTTACTTTTTTCTACGCCTATTAGAGTAACTTCCCTTTATTCAATGCTTTTTTTTTTCATAGCATTTTGTTTTAATAACTGAAGAGGATGTCCTTTAACCCCGGCATCTGAAACTCTGAGTATTATTATGACAATTAACTGATTGTCCTATATTATATTATATTATACTTTATTTAAAAGCAGCAGAAATTCAACAAAGCCTGTTACTCGGAGTTTGTTATATTTATGTGTTTACTCCAGTATATTATATATATATATATTATATATATATATATATATATATATGCATATTTATACATATATAAACACTTGTGCGTGTTATGTAATATGTACATACACACATGTACATCTATGTGTGTGTGTATTTGTATGGTTGTGTGTATACGACTGAAAAACGCTGTAAATTTCTCTGAACCATAGTCTACTCATTGCTCCACATGCTCGCCTCAGTTTCTAACATTGAGTAATTATTATTGTTGTACTGATCTATATGATTCCTTTAAAAACCGCTAATGAAATATAGGTGTCCTAAGCCAAGTTATTGATTTCGATTGACGAAGCGATAGGCCGTCATTCATTTTTAGTTGACCTAAAGTCGATAGAATCGACATAGAATACTTACATTGGAATTAAGTCAACTATTCACAGGAGCAGGGTAAATTCTATTAAATCGATGCTATTGTAGTACCGCTACTCATTCTATCGTCCCTGGAGGTTTATAATGCAGAAACTGTCGACGCCATCTAGATTTGATCTTTGGTTTCAAAGAGATGCAACTAAATACTTTAAAACACTTAACTGTTTCAGTCAAGTAAGAATGGCAAGTCGACTGAAATTGTGTGTAGTTTTACTGAATGTTTCACAAAAATTATTTTATTGTCCATCCATATGTCAAATTGAAATCCCGCTGGGGTCAGTTTTGCTTTTCATCCTTTTAGAATCAATAAAATAACTTCCAGTAGTGTATTGAGTTTGGTTAAATCGCCAATATTTCCTCCTCTGTAAAAATTGATATTGTTCTTAGACGGGAGAAATCGATATTATAGCTACAAGTAACAGTGATTAGTGTTCCGGTGAAGTCTCAGATCCTCCCTAATAAAGTACACCCGGAGCACACAGATAATAGGCCAAACCACAAGGTGCGATCCACAAATTGAATAACTGCAAATATACCATACATCAGTCTAATTAGCAACTATACTTCACTTTCTGATGTTGAGTGATTGTTATTGTTGTTTAGCTTCTGGCTAGTCGTTATTGAGCTGACCTACGATCAAAGACGCTCGAGCCATGATCATCCTGTGTTTTTGTATATCAGGAATTACATTATCTAAAGTATCCTTCTTTACTTAAACGGTAGAGTGTGACTTGAAGGTGATTCGGTTGTTATTGTTAGAAAGTCGAGTGATTGTGTAGCGACCTCCACTTAGATTGTAGTTGTGGCCACATTATAGTTGGACAAAGTGAACTGGGTCCAAGTATGAAAGCGTAACAGCTGCTGTTCTTCTGCACGTTTTATTGATGCTATAAATTCAAAAACTGTTTTGGTCAAAGACAACGAGTTACTTGAAATGGTGATACACTGTATCACAGAACCCCTCAAGGGTTTACTTGCGCTGCCACAAATTCTGCAATAAGTGTTCGAATCGCATCTGAAACAGTTTGGTTTTCTTTCCACTAAGATTCATGGCGTAAGTAACAGCAATATATTTATCTATTCGATCGGCCTTACGCAATAAGAATTGCTTAGAAGTAAACAAAGTAATATGCTGGGTGGCTGAAGTTAATTATATTTCATTAACAACATTGATGTCAGTTGTTTGCAACATTATAGAATTGTCTATTTACTTATCGTAGTATTGGCAGCGTTATTGATAGTTACTAACGTCGTGTAAATTACGTAGCTATTGTATTGGTAATTTCAGACATAAGCGAAGGTCGTAGCTTGCAAGTATGATGTGAATAATTTATGCCGATATTGCATAGAGTAATGCACACTCAATCATTTCTGTGTTGTTCATTGTCGAGAGATTTAACTGCCCACAACAAAGCCATGCCATCTGTAAGTATTCAGCTGCTTTCTTTGTTGTTCTATAACTACGATAGCCATTGCTATAATTCATAAGATCGTAATGACAACACTGAAGACTTAGTCGCAGAGCAAGTCAGTTTGATTGAAAGCATGTTTCTTCAATCTTAAGCTAAAGGCGAAGTTGAATGCATGATTGTAAACAAATAAACATTCGGAAACTTTACCACGTCTTTTGGCAACCATGATACACATATTCACAGTTAGTTGGTCCATTCCTAAAGTACATCTTTACAATTAGTTGATACTATCATGAGATGCATCATTACAGTTTGAGTCATTGATGTTTATGTATTTCGACGACAAATAAAAACCAGTGCTTATGTTGAAGACGAACCACTGAGCTTTACCTGGTTGATTGTTCTCTACTCTGTATGCTGAGTTTTGTTTGTGCAAAAACTGGTTGCATGTCGAAACAGTCCGAAAATAAAGCTCATTTTTAAAAAAATTAATAAACATTGGCAAGAGAGAGCCAATTTCCAAACTGCAGAAATTAAATATTGCAGATAAAAGTTTCTACCTTGGCTACATATTAAATTCAGTGCAAAACTGACCCATATAGAGTAGCGTGTTAATGTTTGCTTCTCTAGACACCTCCAGCATCTGAAAAGGCGCCAGCCAATAACCAATTTTGCCGCTGTATTGGCTTTGATTAGCAAATTAGAAAACATCTTAATTAAACCTTTAGAAAATGTTAGTATTTATAACATTTCTGCTTTGCGGAATTCTTCACATTCACTTCTCTCTCTATTATATTATACATATATATATATATATATACCCCTTCTCTTTATATATATGTGTGTGTGTCAGTGTGTCTGCATGTGTATAACTATCTATCTATCTAATCTCTCACTCTCCCTATATATATACGTGTGTGTGTGTGTGTGTGTGTGTGTATACATGTATACACATTTTCACACAGGCATACAAACACACACACACACACACACACATATATATATATATATATATATATATATATATATATATATATATATTTACACAAATATACATATATGACAGATGATAACCGTCCCATCAACACACCCCACACCCCATCATACAGCACAGTCTCCGTTGTTGCACCCTCAGATGACTTTTAAGACTAGCTGCTGACTGACAGGGTTTAAAACACAAGTAACAGATATTATTCAAGTTTCTTCTATAACTTTGCCCCTTGGAATCTGATTTTGAAGGATGCTTTTGTGAACTAGCATATTTCTTTGAAGTCCAGATATTGTCTTATACACGTCTGGTGACCTATGACACAAGTCATATGAGGCAGTTTGTGTTCAAGATTACCTACCTGGGCATTTCGATTTTCATGTGACTTCATATAATTCACGTATCCTGCTTTTGGCAACAGAACACGATCACATATGATATATATCCAATGTTCACTGTTGATTTCATTTCCAATTGTTCCCCTGCGACAGGCCCTTTTAAGCTCACATTGTTGAATCATCTTTTTCTCCCAGGCATTGCAACCAGTCCTAACAGCACCTCTCCTCTTGTTCCGATCTAGAACATAAACTTCCCAATCACTTTTGTTCATATCTAGTTTCTTCAGATTTCCCTTCATACAATCTTTATACCTTTTACTCGCCTAATGTTGTGGTTATGTTCCATGAAGTTCTTGGGACAAAACCATGCGACTCTGGGACCTTAGCCAGTCTATTGTTGGCCAGTGTAAAGATGTTTTGAACGTTTCCTTTTCAAGTGACAATTATATCCGACTCCGTGATAAATCTATTAAATTTTGGAATACCCTTGGTGTTTGCAACTACACAATTACTGAAGAGGGTCACATACGCTGTGTCCGTTTTTCTCCAAGCACCACACACTCTATCATTGTGACCTATGGCCGGGATAATATAGTAAAGGTGTGGAAGCCTACTAACTTCAAGCTGAAGACTAATCACTATCGTCATGCTGGATATTTGAACACTGTTACTGTTTTTCTTGATGATTTTCTCTGTATGTCATTGGCTTGGTCTGCTGATGATCAAATGTAGTTTACCGCTTACACAGATAATAACATTCGCGTCAGGCAATTGTCTACTACTACTCGGTGAACCTGTTCAGATTAATATCAGTAAAAGGATATATACAGCGAGGGAGTGACAGAGTGAAATGCATTTATACATCAATGTCTTATAGTTTATAAAAACACATATATATGGATGAGTGTGTATATGTATATATGTGTGTGTGTGTCTATGTCTGCGTGTTTTGTATATACACACACACGCACGCATATGTGTGTGTGAGTATAGAGTGTTTGAAGTGGCGTACAGTTATTGTATATTGAGAAAAATGAGGTACTCAGAATTTTGGATAATTCTTTATTAGCGCTCTCATTTGTTTAACCGAACTCTTCGAAACAAAACTTTTGTTTTTAATTTTGTCTTGAAGAGTTCCGTTAAACGAACGAAAGCACTAAGAAAGTATTATCCAAAATTCTGACCGCCTCCTTTTTCTCAATATAAGGTGGTTGTTTACCCCTTATGCAGAGTTTGACCACCTCCTGAATCACCTTAAAACCATCATGGCATCTCATGTGGCTTTTTAAACTAGATAATGTTCTGAAATGATACCCACATAGATTGCATATCTGATTTGGCCCACCAAACACGCATAGTGAGAGAGAGAGAGAGAGAGATGTATATACATATAGATAGATAGTCAGACAGACATATCCATATATAAAGATATATATTATACAGAATATAAATTATATATTATATATATTATATATAATATATAGATAAGGATTCCAACCACATTTCGTGGTTCGCTATCTCAACAGCTCCTTTATAGGATCCAGTGGCTAAAGACATCATCACGTCTGGTGTCGGCCCCTACTCTCTACCACACACACACACACTTTCGGAGGTGTCTTCAGCTCAGGTGATGAGTGTTTTTTTTTCTTTCTCTTATTTTATTTTCTTCTTTGGTTTCTTCGATACAGCATCAACGAATGTCAACGGGCGTATTTCTTTATTTACCCATAAAAGGTATAAAGGGACATTACAAAGGACGCACACGAACACTTACATTCTTACAAAGTCTTTTGAGATGAAATG
Organism: Octopus sinensis; assembly: GCF_006345805.1. NCBI lineage: Eukaryota > Metazoa > Mollusca > Cephalopoda > Octopoda > Octopodidae > Octopus > Octopus sinensis. The sequence goes on along the minus strand of NC_043007.1, from coordinate 56,054,431 downwards.
AAAAAATCGAAGAAGTCTTTATTACTTTTCTCAGCTTTGAGCTCGAAAATGCAAACCTTCTTTTAAAGAACGTTGCCATTTTCCTTTCAATGAAGCCTCAAGCCTTGACTGCCAGGTGGTAATACTCGACAGTCCATCCCTGTTCTCCGCACTATTCGATTAATCTCTCATACATCTTCTCCTTCCGTTACTCTGTATTAGCAATGTTCTCTTCCCATGGCACTTTCAGCCCTAGCAAAATTTCAATTTTCCTTTCTGTGTTCCATAGGATTAAGTCCGGTCTTTTTGTTGTTTAAATGAGTGGAAATATTAACAGTCTTTCCAAATCAGCAGCCGGCTCCCAGTATCCCTTCCATCGTTCGTCTGTCTCGTATACTTTATCTGAAGGCCCGGCCTTATTTCCTTTTCCCTCCTTCTGGGAGTATATCTTCCCGCGCTTTTCTACTTTTGGGTACTCTCCCCTATTATATCCCTCGATCTTCTTGAATGCTGCGCTTAGGACTTGATTGTGACGCCATATATATCTGTCTAGTGCCTGCAGTTTGACAGAACATGTCTCACCGTCGCTTTCTCTCCGCATCTACATTCATCAGTTGTTTGTATGTTCTACTGGACTAAACTGGCCGTCCAAAGGTGGACTTGATCAGGAAAGATGTTCTTGCTTATTCCCAAGCTCAAAGTTCCTTCCATGAGATTCTGCGACTGACTTACATGTTCCCCCCATCTCAGGTACTGTCCCCGTTGACTACATTGCACCAAATGTACATTTCACTTTTCTTCTTCCTATTTTCTCATTTCGTGTACCACTGCCTCTTTCATCTCTTTTACACTGTTCATGCAAAATGGCTTGAATGGCGCAACCCTATACCGGCTCTTGCTTCTTGTGTCGCTCTAACTATATCGGCATACTTTAGCTTTCCGATCGCCCTGTTTACTGCCTCTTCCGCTTTCCATTTCCCCCCTCTTCATACCTTTGGAGGGTTTCCTTGGATGTTCTGAAATTTCAAATACCTTAGTATCATTACTGTCCTTGCTTTTCCTGCCTTATATTCTTCGGCGATTGATGTTATCGGTAGTTGCAGTACGGGTTTTTCATGTAGTACACTTGTATTCAGTGGTTTTGGAAGACCAAGCCATTTTCTGATAAACACACTGCGTCTTTGTTCCATCCTTTCTACTCTGATCGAAGCTATTTCGTACATTTACATTGGCCACATTATCCTTGGGTACAGTCTAAATTGCAGTATCCAGCATTTGAATTTCCCCGGTAATGTTGTTCTATCAATTGCCTTTAGTCCCTGTTCCCCTAAATCACGTTTCATTGCTTTACTTCTTATCAACTGTGGAATGACCCTCGCTATGATTTATTTCTGGCCACACGTCATCTGATTTTTCAACCTTTTGAATCACTTTCTTCTGACACACCTTTCCTTGGTGAATTCTAAGCCCGATGTAACTAGAAAGCACCTTTCCGCAGCAGCTGAATTCCTCATCTACCTTTCCTTTACCGCTTCCTTTCTCGTTGCATTTCCGGTCTGAGTCCTTTCCTTTTTCTGTTCTTGTTTGATCAATGATGGGACACATTTTAAATTATAAAAATGACATAGATTATAAAAATGACATTATTACTTAACTGATATACAGCAGTTCAATATATTATCTAAGATTTGAATATTACATCCTGGTGATGGTCATTCACGAGCTCGCTTTCTCATATCAAGTATACTGCGGATTAGCATATCAACTGGAATGGCTGCAATCTCCTTTCTCACGGAAGTTTGTAACAGTATACAGGATCAGATTTCAAGATAGTGTCTGTCACTTTCAAAAACGCTGTCGAATTTTTCTTTGGGCTGCAACGATGTATCTTTGGCTAATGAAGTATGCTTCGACCATGTGTGCAATTTCTTTTGGAGTCCACAATATTATGAGGGTCACAAATACCAACTACTTGTAAAAAGTAGTAAAATCGTAGCTATGTTAAACTCCTGTATATCAGTTATGTAATAAATATATTTGGTACTCTATGACATTTTTATAATCCACGATACTAGCATTTAAAATGTGTCCCATCATTATGGTCCACCCCGTATATATATATATAGCGTATTATCTATTTTATAAATATATGATATATATTATATACAAATTGTACTATACATATTACAATATATGTAATATATAGTACTATATATATTAATGTATATACATAAATATAAGAGAGAATTTTTTAGCACTATGTGGAAACACTTATGCTAGAAGAAGATCCGCTCATTTTGATTTTAATTTTAGATTAATACGTTCTCAAACCGGATAAAGTCTACTGCAGTGAATTATTTTATGCAGTACTATTTCCGGTAATTTAGCGCACCTATACGAAGACTTTTAAAAATAACCACAAATGTAATAGGTACAACTGCATACATTTTCAATATCGTGTTGATGTCTGGCGTGAAGTTCTGCAAATTATGTTTTTATAGACGATCATACTGAAGATCTACAGATAAATTGCGTAAGTAAAATTACGTAATTTATTAATAGTGAAACAATTGTTTATGATTAGTCTATATTTTTGTTACTTTTCATTTGTCTTGCTCGCTTACGTTTCTGGTGCTTGCAGAATTTTCTGCAGAACTCTTAGTGGTTAAGACCATAGCGGATCTTTTCTAGCATAAGGATTTCCACATAGTGGTAAAAAATTCCCTTATATTTATGTATGTAATACATATTTTTATATGCTAGACCATTGGCGTTAAAATTGATGTTATCAAATTAATATCCAATTTTCACCCTCATTTTGATTTTATATTAATGTATATATATTTGTATATAGTAATGTATATATATTAAATATACGCATACACAAATACGCGCATACATACATGCACACACATACACATACATACATACATACATACATACATACATACATACATACATACATACATACATACATACATAAAGAAGAATTCCCAACTATCCAAACCGGATATTGATACTATTTTAGCTGCTAGGAATACAATTGTTTAACTTAGTGAAAATTTTACTAATCGGGGCAGACCTGATGGTATCAATATAACAATGGGATCGAATGACTACACAAGTTATTAATCCCGTAGGTATATACATTCTAGTTTGCATCAAAAACGAGGTCCCAAAAATAGGTGACTGTCTAAATAGGGTTACTGTAAATACAGAAACGATGTTGCAAATTTTAATTTAGACAACAATGAAAATATTTCCGGCTATAATATTATTGTTACTATCAATCTGGCTCAACTGGGAATTGTCGTTAGCCGAATCTGGGAAAAGTTGCCAGTCTCAATTACTCTTAAATCATTTCTCCAAAACCAAAATCCGAACCCTTCTATTTCACAAAACAGTCGTGTAGCTAATGGATTAAATAGGAACACTAAGCTTTGTGACAATCTAATTTCAGTAACTTATATAATAGTAATCGAATTTTCTAAATCGGCTCAATAAATTTTGACCCAACATGAATATTACTACTGATCCTGCAACTCTCGCCACCCAAATACCTCCAGTAACAATATAACCAATAATTCTCCACTACCTAAGACACTTTATGTGTAACTGTAGAGTTCGATACAATTTCCCTTTGCGTTACCAGTACATAAAGAGAAATATATACTATATAAATGTTTCTTCTAGACACCAGATAAAGTGTACAGTTACAACAGTACTACAGTGTCAAAATCTACATTGAGCTGAAGTAATCATATACATTCTAGTATATGAATCATCCGTTTCTTATCTTGCTCCTAACTTCCTTCATGATTTCCACTTCCATATTTTACTATCTTGCATAAGCAATTACTGATAGAGTATACCATTTATATTTTACCTGTTTCAGTTATTGGACTGCGGTCACGCTGGGGTTCGGCCTTAGTCGAAAAAATCAGCCCCTGAACTTAAGACCCAAGGACGTACACACAGCAGCTCTGGTTGTCAAGCGGTGGGATGAAGGACAAGCACAAAGACACATACATATACACACTTATACAAATACACACATACGCACAAACACACACAAATACATAAGCATTTATATGAAATATATCATAAACAAATGAGGTGAATACATTTGTTTTCTAGGCACGTTTCTCTTTGTCGCTATTTGTTTCTTCTGTGGTGTGTGTTAACGCAGAACCACTGTATATATATATATACATCTGTGTGTGCGCGGGCGTGTGGGTGTGCGTGCGTATGTTCAAGTATAAACAATTTTTTCAGTTCATAAATGTTTATCTTTGTGTATTTATGTATATATATATATTCATATATATATATATATTATATATATATATATATATATATATATATATATATATATATATATATATATATATATATATATACATATATTTATACATGCATACATAAATATATGTGTGTATATGTATGTATTTGTAAATGTATATACATGTAAGAAACTGTATACAATTATACATGCATTCACATATATATAGATATATAGCCAGATAGACTGATAGATTGGCACACAGACTGTCAGTCGGATGGACGGATGGACGCATAGATAGATAGATAGATAGACAGATAGATAGATAGATAGATAGATAGATAGATAGATAGATAGATAGATAGATAGATAGATAGATAGATAGATAGATAGATAGATAGATAGATAGATAGATAGATAGATAGATAGATAGATAGATAGATAGATAGATAACTTCCTTTATTGGCCGCACAGGGTTGAACATAGAGGAGACAAGTACAATGTAGATTTTTTTTTCTTTTCGAGGGGAGCGAAAACAAATAAAGTAAAAAAAAAAATAGAGACAACGATCAAAAGGGATCGAAATCGTTTGGGATATACACAAAAAAGTCGAAATAATACAAAAAGTTCACAGTGGCCATCCTACTCGTTATCTCGCCCCAGTTCTTCTCTGTTTGGAGGCCCGGACCGAACCAGACCCCAAGCAACTTGACCGGCTCATCCGTCCAGCGTCCCGCTACTGCGGCCATGCTGGACGGCATGGGCTTACTTCTCCAGGTGCCGAGCCACAAGCCCACTGACTCTTCCCGGTTGATTTTCGCTCTCGTCACCGCTTAGTAGTCTTTCAGTGTTTCGCCGACCAGCTCTATGTGCTCGTGGCTAGATACTCTGACGGTGACGTCGTCCGCGTATGCGATTTGTCCCTCGAACATCTTGCCATCGCGTCCCTCACTTCCACCGCCGTGGCAGACTGTGCAGATAGGCACTGAAGTCCACCCTGCGTTCTCGCTCGCCACTCGTCCCGAACAGTCGGGAAAAATGCTGCTGAAACACCTCGCACATCTTGCCGGGCTCGAGCAATTCGCGACCCTGTTCATCTACCAGAGACCGAATGGTGGTTTTGTTGCCCCGTTTCGACTCCGCCACCTGGGCCTCTCGCGTGGCTCCGACACTTCCGTTCCTTAGAGCACGCATCCTAACTCAGACAACACACCCTTCGTGTTTGGCGTTGAAGTGTTGGCCTAGGGCCAACCTCGCCGCCAAAACGTCGGGTGCGATACCGCTTCTTATCGCCTCTTCTAACTTCTTAACTAGCTCACCCTTTAACTCTATCTATGGCTAGTGCTTTGCTATATCTAATCGCTTCCGCTTTTACTGCTCTCTTAAGGGCAAACCGCCATTTGCTGTTGATGATAGCTCCCGTCAAAGCCCTCTTTAATAGCGTGCTAATTCGGTCTCTAAAACCCTGTCTCGACGGGAAAGACGCGTTCAGTTTCCAGTAACTGGGGCCCTGCTTATGTGCCTTATCTAAGTCTAGCGTACACGTCACAAGTTTGTGATCCGTGTAGCTGACTATGTGGAATTGTGGACATCCTAAGCTATCCCTATACTGTCGTACACAGTATCCTATCTAGATACGATCTCGACGACCCAATGCGGTTACTCCATGTCCACGTTGGCGCATTTGGGTGGTCGAGTCGGTACCTATCAGACAGCTGAAAGCGTAGTCTAGATGCATGTCAAAAGTAGCATTCCAATCCCCCACTAAATGTAAAGGACGAGACGTTCCTAGGAGTACTCTAGACGTCGAAAGGAATCCGGCCGACCTGTTAAAGGCAGTGCTTAGACTGCTAGGAGTCGAAAAGCGCACCCATCGCGGCCGTCGACATCTAGGACAAATATTCTACCCTCCGGGTCTACGAATATCGTCTTTACTTCGAGATCCAGACTCTTGCGAAAAAGTATCGCCCATCCTCGGCAGGGAGACAAATAAATGTTAAGATATTCGCCAAACATGGACTTTAGCTGTCCCTGGTTCACGGAGTCTGGTCTCACTTATGGCTATGATTCCCAAATCGTGTGACTTTATGTCATTTAATAGGTACCCTTGTTACCAAAGGAACCCCAAGCCACGCGCATTAACACAACCAATCTTGACCATGATCCTATTGAGTTGTGTGCTTTAAAACACTTACCGTTCGAAAGTTTTGTCTCCTACTTTGATTTTTCGTCAAGGAGGCTGTTGTAATGTTTATGGCTGTGAGCATCGTTTTCGTGGTGTTGGTATTGTTTGTATTAGAGTTGGAAATGTCTTCGGGAGTTGTGTATCTCCCTGCTTTGTTGGTGTTTGCCTTTGTTCTATTTTTGTTCCTCTTCCTCCTTCTTTTCTGGCTATTTGCCATTCCTCACTACTTTAGTCTTCCGAGGAAAGTTCTGAGGAATCGGAAAAGGGTAAGGGCATGTTATAAGCGTATGTGTGTGTTTCTGTAAGTGGGTGTGTTGTTGTTTTCGTTGGTGTTTGGTTGTTGGCTATTTGTGTTAGGTATATGCGATATATGGGAGGGGGAATCAGTTTTTACATCTGCTTTTGTTTTTCCTGTATCTTCACTTCTTGGTGTTTTTCCAGGAATTGTTTTGTTGTCGATCATTTGTGTTGTTTTTATTGTCTTTCGTGTTGAAGCTAGTGTGGGTAGCAAGGGTTTTTTCCCAGGTTGTGTTAGTGGTTGTTGTTGCTGTTCTTGTTTTTTGGCGGCAGTTGGACAATCATTTTTCAGATGTGTCACGCTCTTACACCAATAGCACCGTGGCCTCCTGCCCTCTACCACTACATACAACTTGTGTCCTCCTGCCAATTGAATACTTGTGGGTAATTTATCGATCGATTCTTGGTCGATCTGTGAGAGGATTTCTAGCTTTTTTCCCACCCAGTTTTGCTGTTCAAGGACAGCAATTTCTAAAATATTAGCTTCCTCCATTTCGAAGCAGATAGTAACCATTGTGTCTCTACCTCTGAAGGTACATTCTTTATTGTTACCTTCGTCACTCTTTGCCCAAGATAGCTGGGTATCATTATCAACTGGTCTGTTCGAAGAGTGAGTGTAGAGAATTGTTTTGCTAAGTTTTCACTGTGGAAACGAACTTGAACAGTGACAAATTGATGCCACCAATTGATGTATTTTTTTATGCTGCCATACAGGGCGAATGTATTTTCAATTTTTCCTGAGCTGCGTTCTCGGGTTTTTCATTTTTGCACTCAATATTTTGTAGGTGATGGTTTTTTTGTGTTTGTTCTAATATGTTCTGTGGGGTGTGTAAGTGTAAAGTTTCGCCTTCTTTGTGGAGCTGTGTTTTTCTTTATTTTATTTGTTGGGCAGTGAACGATACAATTGTTTTTTTTTTTTTTATCGTATCACAACAGCGAAATTTGTATTTTCTTTTTTGGTGGTGGTAGTGTTGGTGGCAGAGGTGTCAATCGTAGCAGCTGAAGGTGAAGTTGTAGTGGTAGTGTTGGTATTTTCTTTCGTGGAGGTCATGGTCGACGGCTTTGCAACGATATCTTTGTTGGTGGTGTTGGTGGTGGTGGTGTTGGCATTCATGTTTACATTTGTATTTGTTTGTGTGAGATTTCTCTGTTCCTTCCTTCTTTCATGAATTTGTGGTGAAGGCAGTGGGGTAAAATCAATGTCAAACGAGTTGCCAAAGAGACTGGCGTTCGTTACAAAACTGTCTTCATGGCTTGAAAACGCCATCCTCGAATCAAAAATGGCTGAGAAAGCCGAAAACAAATTCACAAAATCAAGAAACACGACACGCAGAGCAGGTTTCCCGTGCAAACAATTTGCACGATCGAATCTATTAGTTGTTGCACAACTTTTACATATAAAATATTATACAATACACACTTTTCAACGCAAAAAAGCAAACTTACTCGGAGTCGATGTGACTGCCGTCCGTCCATAAAATAGATAGGTACATAGATAGGTAGATAGATAGATATCTACGGTATATATATATATTTATACATAATATATATATATATATATATTATTCATTTCAGTCATGTGGTTGCGGCTATGCTGGAGCACTGCATTTAGTCGAACGAATCGACCCCAGGTCTTATTCTTTGTAAGCCTGGTACTTATTTTATTAGTCCCTTAGGCCGACCTGCTAGTTACGGGGACGTAAACACAGCAACATCTGTTGTCAAGTGATGATGGAGGACAAACACAGACACATACACACACATACATATATATACATACATATATATATATATGTGTGTGTGTGTGTGTGTGTGTGTGTGTGTGTGTGTGTGTGTGTGTGTGTGTGTGTATGTATGTATATATGTATACAACGGGCTCCTTTCACTTTCAGTCTACCAAATCTACTCACAAGGCTTTGATTGGCCTGAAGCTATAGTAGAAGACACTTGCCCAAGGTGCCACTCAGTGGGACTGAACCCGGAACAAAGTGGTTGTTAAGCAAGCTACTTCCTACACAGCCACACCTGCGCCTATATATATATGGGTGGCTTATTAGCAATTTAACAACCTAAAAGCAAATTTATAGACGTTACTAAAGTGACAAAGGATACTAAGTGATATCGGCATTACTAGAAGTAAGAGTCAAAGCGACTCACGAGCCACAACATCACTATCTCCATAACTGACAATTGAGATAAGCTCCCTTTGCGGATATAGCCATATCACCGGGGATTTCGAATTTTGATGCAGAGCATCTTAATTCTTATCGGCGACCCTTACCGTGCCTAAGGTTAAACTCAACTCACCTTCTCAACTTGTAAGAAAACCGTTGAACTCATAGCCTGATTCCAAAAACGGTAAAAGTGAAAACTATAAATATGTATGTATGTATGTATTTATGTATGCATGTATGTATGTATGTATGTATGTATGTATGTATGTATGTATGTATAAATATAAATATGAATGTAAATATAAATATATATATATATATATACATGTGTGTGTGTGTGTATGTATGTATATATGTTTGTATTCATGTATAGGGGATATTTGGCTGATAGATACTACTAATTCTCAAGAACGAGATTCATGCTTTGCTGATGAACAAGGTTAAATATGACATATCGGCCAAAAGCTTACTTAAAGAGCTTTTGATATTACGATATTTAGTAACCCAAAATATAGTAGACGCATGACTTAGTGGACACTGATAAGAATTATATATATATATATATATATATATATATATATATATATATATATATATATATATATGCGGACTCGCAGTCGAGGGGTCGCGGGTTCGAATCCTAGACCGAGCGATGTGTGTGTTTATGAGCGGAACACCTAAGCTCTACACGGCTCCGGCAGAAGGTAATGATGAACTTCTGCTGACTCTTTCATCACAATTTTCTCTCACTCTTTCCTTCTGCATCTTGCAGCTCACCTGCGACGGACCGGCGTCCCGTCCAGGTGGGGAGCCTATATGCCGAAGAAACCGGGAAACCGGCTCTTATGAGCCAGGCGTGGCTTGAGAAGGAACACACAATATATATGTGTATACATATATATATATATATATATAATATATATATATATATAAAATAGAAAAGAGTGAAAAAACTACAGAAGGCTTGTTTTATAAGGTTAAAAAATATATTTAAGTCGTTATGTTAGAAAAATGTTATAAAATGTTGTGTATAGTAACATAGTTTTGGGAGAAATAACCGGTTTCGTGTATACTTTTCAAATTTCTTTACCTACATCGTGTCATGTCTTCGTTATGTTATGAAAAGAAGAGTTCCAGGCAGGGGAGGGTAATCAGGGGTTTCTTCCGGTATAAGGGAGATAATCGCTTTATATTTTTTCTATTTTTTCAATGAGATAAGTTTCTTTGTATAAGAATGTTAGGATGGTTAAGTTTAGGTTTATATCTTTCAATGAAGAATGTTTCCTTGTTTAATCTAATTTGTGTTGGTGTTCCAATAGCACATTGATAGAATGGAAAGATTAAAAATGGTGGTAGTAGTTGCACATTTCTCAATATGCTCACTAAAGGGTATCATTCTGTATCCTGCGAATGCAATCTGTTGTCGATGCAGAGTGCATTTGCGTCTGAGTGATAATCCCGTGGATCTTACATAGTTTTGGTGGCAGCCCGAGCATCTTATGACATAAATTATGTTTTCTGAAGCACAAGAAGGTTTGGGCATGTTGCGGTTTGGTCTACCACATTTTTTTACTTTTGCATCCGTAATTTCAGAAAGCAATTTTGCCTTTGTGAGGATCTTTTTTAGTGATTTAGGTTGTTTGTAGCTTTTAATGATTTTATGTATGTTTAGAATTTCCTTTAATTTGGGTCCCTTATGAAGCGTTGGTAAATTCTGGGTGATGATGGTGAAGGCTTCTTTGTTTCTGGGGTTGTATGTGAATATGTAAGGCAGTATTTTCGGGGAAGGTGTGTTGCTGTGTTGAACTTTTCTCAAAGTTTCTATGTCGATTTGTGTTGCACGTCTGATTCCATCCTCTATGAGTTGAACTGGGTAGTGTCTGCTAGTTAGGATGTTTTTGAGTTCTTGTAGTTTAAAGTTTCTGGTATTTTGTTCTGAAAATATTGTGCATATCCTTCTTGCAAGGTTGAAAGTTATGTTTGTTTTAGTGTGTCTTGGGTGGCATGAATCAAAAAGTAGGTATTGTTTGGCGTCTGTGGTTTTGTAAAATATGTCTGTTTCTATTTAGGTTATTATTTTTAATTAGTATATCTAAGAATGGAAGCTCCTTTTGGTTGTACTCCATTGTGAACTATATATTTGAGTTGACGCTGTTCAATAGGTTTTTGAATTTTAGGAATTTATCTGTGTTTATCTGAGTTTATCTGAATGAAAACACAAACTCTTGAATTAGAAGCTACTGCAGGATATGTTCCCACTCTAGACGGGATAGCTGGGACCTTTGGAACAGTGCAATGACATCCATTTTGAGCGTTAGTATAGCTCTTAACCCGAAGTTTGGTACCAACCCCGCCAGGATCATCCATACGTATATTACTGCATATCTCTCTAGGGAGTGGAGTCGGAGCTCTTTCAGTCTCTCCTAGTTCCATTCAACAGTTCCATTCATGCAATCTTCATCGCTGAACGGGCTCAGGTTTCACTATTAATTTGACACTAGGGTGAGCACAGTTGAGAGCAATAGTCCAGACGGCTAAGTGCAAATGTCCTCCAGAGAACCAGCAACGTTTGCTAGTCCTTTGTTCTGACGTTTCTCAGAATCCATTCGGCCGGTCGCTTCTACATTGCCACCATCTCGTTGTGTAAGTGAAAAGAGGCGTCGTTGCTCGTAGTAATCCCCCCCACCCCCACCCCATATATATATATATATATATATATATAATATATATATATATATATATATATGTACATTACACTAGACATGCATATCTGTGTGGTCTGATATATGTTTCTGTACTTGTGTACTATTGTGTCCGTGTGTATCCGTGTATCCTAGTGCGTGTGTGTGATCAATATCTAAAAACACATTTAAGGCGGCGAGCTGGCGGAATTATTAGCACGCCGAGCAAAATGCTTAGTGGCATTACATCTGTTTATATATTCTCAGTTCAAATGCTGCTGAGGTTGTCTTCGCCTTTTCATCTTTTCGAGATCGATAAAGTAAGTACCAGTTGAGCACTGGGGCCGATGTAAGTGACTTGCCCCTCCCAGAAATTGCTATCCTTGTGCCAAAATTTTAAAGCAATATGTGAAAACATATAATGAGTAAATCGGATTAATCGAAGATAATCTGAACCATTGAAGAAAGAGGAATGAAAAACAGAAAGAAATTAGATGAATAAATGAATGAATGAATGAATGAGAGATGGAAAAACGAAAGAGAGAAGGAGAATAAAGAGAGAAAAAGCTAGAAAAGGAAAAATTTAAGTCAAATACCAGCAATTCCGACATTTAATTGCATAATTTAGTAAGATAAGATTTTCAAATGTTTTTTCGTCTGCTGCTGAAAATAGTTGATTCCGTGTTGCTATGGAGTTTAAATGATTTTTAATATAAGCTGGCTGGTGCTTTTTCCCTTTAGATCGCTACTACAGTCATCGAACTTAAATTTCATAATGCAAATTACTGCGACTTTTGTTTTATCTAATAGAATACATGGTATGAATAGGGGAAAATGCCTGCTTAAGTCTATATAAATGTGTGTGTGTGTGTGTAAATGTATGCCTATGTATATATAAATGCATGTATGCATATATGTGTGTAGAGAGACAGAGACAGTGAGAGACAGACATAGGCAGATATAAATAGATAGATAGACAGACAGACAGGTAGGTAGATAGATAGATAGATAGATAGATAGATAGATAGATAGATAGATAGATAGATAGATAGATAGATAGAAAGAAAGAAAGAAAGAAAGAAAGAAAGAAAGGGATGTACTTAGACATACACATGCGCGTGCACACGCATACGTACACATGCACTCATACGTATACATATATATTTACATGAATACTCCTATTCATTTACAGACGTGTGTGTGTGTGCCACATAAAATGATTAGCTAAGAGAAGATAGGCTCAACAGGCCAATATCATTATTAACTTAAATACAAAGTCGGTCGAGGCTAACTGAATGTCATGCACAAAAAGCGTTAATTATCATCGATTCTGTTGTCCACATTCATACCTTTTGTCCCTTTGAGGTATGTAAGCTTCCTTACTCTCAGTTATATAAATTCTTATTGGCAAAGAAATTAATGAACACTTCTTTATATATTAAAGTGTCCATGTTAACACAAATTTGAGAACTATGCAATGTAAATGAGGTGAAAGAGAGGTCGAAATTTGCCCATAGCTGTCATTTGTCTCTGAAACGAAATTTAGATTGTCACTTTTTTCCAAATGCTAAATTCTAAATTTCTTTAAATTATCTACTCTTCCCCTTCAAAGTGACTTGTAATTATCGCTAGGTTTTCTTTCCACGTCTATCAATTCTATTGTTTGTGTTTGTGCGTATATATACATATATATATATATACATCATCGACCGCACATACTCAATGTAGGTTTGGCTTGTTCACCGGTAGGCTGCGGTTTCATCCGGTGGGATGGCTGTCGGTGTATATATATATCGTATTTGGATTTGGCAACCTTATTAATAGTTTTGACTGTCCGTTATTCACACTGCGGTTTTTTAGTTTGTTTGTGCGCATGTGTGTGTGTGTGTGTGTGCCTCTGTCTCCTTGTGTGTGTATGTTTTGCAATCATGTACCGTGTTTGTATATACGGATGTGTATCTCCATATGTGTCCTTGTGTGAAGTAAAGTGTGTGTGTATACATGGTCATGTGTTTCAATCTTCATTTGTGTATGAGTGTGTATGTGTGCTTGTTTGTTCATATAACCTATGTACCTATCCGTCTGTATGTTGACCTGTTTACTTTCATATCCATATGCTTACATACATGTGGTATATACATATATATACATACACCCACACACACATACACTCATCTATCTACATAACAGCCCACTAACAATTCTACTCTACCTGTGTAAACTGTGGATATGGAGGGTGTGATATCTACTATATATATTTTCGATTTGGTATTGGGGGAGTTTCATTTATGAGGACGTACTCCTGTATTTGTCTGAGTGTTGGGTCCCTTAGGTGCTTGGATAAGATGACATCCACTAAGTTACGGGGACGTAAACACTCCAACATCGGTTGTCAAGCGATGGCAAGAGGACAAACACAGACACAAAGACACGCGCACACATAAATATAAACACACACACAGATACATACATACATATATATATATATATATATATATATATATATATATATATAGTTAATCCAAACAAGAAAACACAAAAAAACACAACAACGCAAGGACGTGGAACAAATATATATATATAACAAATAAGAACATCGAGAAGCACATTAGTTGGTTCATCAGTATTAGTATATTAAAATGTTGACAGACGGCCTTATTTCAGTTTCTGTCTACCAAATCCACTTGCAAGGTGCCACGCAGTGGGACTGAACCTGGAGCCATGTGGTTGAAAAGCAAGCTTCTTACCACACAGCCGCGCCTGCGTCTATATACATACATACATACATACATACATACATACATATATATATATATATATATATATATATATATATGCGTGCGTGATCTATCTATATAATTGTGTGTGTGTGTGTGTACTTGCGTGTATGCCGGCTCACGCACACACTCGGGAGCAAGAAAAGTAAGAGTTAAAGAATGTTTGGGCAGAAATACGCCAGAGAATCATAGATCTCAAGAAAAACATTCTGGTAATATCGATTTACTTGTAACAGCTTTAATCTACGCCATTTATAAACTATTTAACCATTTAAAATTTAATGATACGTGACTTACAAGACACCCAGTTGTAAATTTTATGTTGTAGGCTTAAGAAGAAGGAAAAAGAAAAGTCCTTAACTAATTTAAGAACTTAAAACTTTCACTTATACAAGAGAAATTAAGAAATACTTGTAAAGTTATATTGATGAAGAATGATACTCCAGTTTTAATGCTTTCATTGTCATATTTTGCTATAAATCCAAAACCTTTCGTCTGGGCCAATAAATTTTCAGGTCGACAAACTTTTGTTTTTCTCTTCTAGGGGTAATTTTTCGAAGAGTTGTTACTTTATGAAAGGCGATAGCCATGGCAAGATTACTGTGACTACTTCGGTTTACGTTAATACCTCATACTTGAAAAGCTTGTAATTGTCAAAATGTCATACTTGAAAAGCTTGTAGACGGAATAATTAAAATTTTCTACCCATATTCAGAAAGAGACATTGTCACAACGATCCTTATGTAGATGCGCGTACAGACACAAGCAAATATATACGCGCAGCCAGGAAGAAATAATTTATACAGCCCTGACACTAACTTTAACTACAAAACTACTCAAACTGCTCACTAAATTGATCATGCCTTTGCTAGATGATGAAACAGAGGGCTAGGTTAATTCACAAATATGGTATCGTTAAGAAATATACAGCATAGCAAGTACCTATGCATCCAAGACATTCACGCGTTCATGTCAAACAACAAAGGCAATTCTACGTCTGTCACAATCAATTCATTTAGAAATTAAAGGAGCCTCGCATAACACGTTCCGAAAACCTAAAGCATTGTGGGTAGAGTAACCATCTCATACAATAACAGGGGTAGACATTAACGATTGTACTAAATTAAAAATTACAGACCCTGAAACTTCAGTGAAAGTTGCAGAGCAATTGTAGCCATACATACTCAGTTATCTTATAATTTTGTAACGGATTAATAATAATAATAATAATAATAATAATAATAATAATAATAATAATAGCAACAACAACAACAACAAGTATACCACCACTACAACATTAAAACAGACAATAAAATATGCCAACATTACAACATTAAAACTAGCAATAAAAGTAGTTATTTCCACCGGATAATGTGCCAGCGCTACAACATTAAAATTGACAATAAATCGTATAAACATGTACCAAACAACGTAGAAGACAACGACCAGGCCACAATAATCTTGAATATGCCGATTCAAGCCGACAAAGAAATAAAAGCTAATCGCCCAGACATAGTAATCAAAGATTGGGAGGGAAATACCTGCTTACTGGTTAACATTTCAGTCCTTTCTGATCAAAATATTGCCCCAAGTGAAGTGGAGAAATTGTCAAAGTAAAAAATCTCGAAATTGAAGTATCCAAGATACGAAGCAAGAAAATGATAACAATACTAGCGATAATTGAATCACTGGGTATGATTTAAAAATATGTGAACAAAAAAGTGGAAGCTACATCTGGATCCTCAACACTATACGCTATCCAAAAAATAGCCCTGCTAGGAACAGCCCACATCCTACGCAAGATATCTTCATTGGCTCTTATGACGTAAATACCAATATGAAGTAACAAAGAATTGGTATGAGTTATGCAGGAGGATGGAAAAGTAACGCTACTCTTGGGCTATGATTTTCAGACGGATCGTATAATCGAACACCGTCGGCCGGATATTGTCGTATTGAATAAGAGAGATAAATACTGTCAGATGTAGCCATACTAAATGACATGAATGTTGAGTAAAGAGATCGACAAAATCACCAACTACTCCGAATTGAAAGTGGAAATGGCAAGACTGTGTGGAATGCGTGAGAGTAATGTAAAAGTGATACCAGGGTGATCGGAGCGTTGGGCTTAACCCCATTGAAACTTCAAGACTTCTTAAGACAACTGCAAATCCTATGCAAGATTGATGTCTTGCAAAAAACAACGTTATTGGGCACAGCACCATCTTTAGGAAAGTATTATCTGTCGAAGGTCCTTCTTGTGATGTGACAGATGAGTAAATACTCCGGGGCATTTTTACCTACACTATGTTACAAAGGAATAATGATGATAATAATAATGATAATAATAATAATAATAATAATAATAAATAATAATAATAATAATAATAATAATAATAATAATAGTAATAACAATAATGATGATGATGACGACGACGATGATGATGATGGAATGTTATCGCAGGGTGAGAGCAATACTAAAGACAACTGAATGCGAGAAACAGGATCGAAGCGATCAATTCTTTAGCCATACCAGTCGCGACTTAGTTTCAATATCATTAACTTGTCAATTACCGAAATATGTAACCTTGACAGTAATATACGAAAACCGTTGACAATGCATAGAATGCACCACCCTAAGGCAGATATAGATCGATTTTATCTACCAAGAAAAGGGAGGCTGTGGACTTTTACAACTGGCAATAACAATGAAGATTGCTATAATCGGCCTGGACATCTACCTGAAAAACTCTGAGGACTGGATGTTAAAACTTGTCTCAGAACAAGAAAACAAGGAAGCATCATACTGAAGTAACAAAACAGGCAAAGGAATATCTAAGTGTATTCCGAATACAACAAATCCCAGAATTAGACGTACTAGAAACAAGCGCAGAAAAAGCTAAGCGCATGAAAATCCGTGCTAAAACTGCTGCCTTAGATATTCTGAATGATAAATGGCAAGAAAAACCTCTAAATGGCAAATACCCAAAGAGAGCGAATAATGCAGATGTTGACAAACCCCTTAGCCATCAATGGCTAATGGCTTCTGGCTTAAAATCAGAAACAGAGGTGTTTCTCATAGCAGCTCAAGATCAATGCCTACCAACAAGGAACTACCATGCTAACATATTAAAGAACGGTAGCTTCCCAACATGTCGTGTATGTCAACAACAAAATGGAACCATTGATCATGTTGTCTCCATATGCAGTCTTCTAGCGCCTATAGAATATCTCAACAGGCATGATAGAGCTGCACAATATATTCACTGGGTAATTTGCAGAAAGTTGGACTTGCCCCATGGTAAAAACTTGTGGGAACACAAACCACCTCCAGTGCTTGAAAATGGTCACATCTCACTCCACTGGAACTTCACCATTCAAACTGACAAAAAGATAGATGCAAATAGGCCAGACATCATATTGAAAGACATCAAGACAAATATCATGGCTCCTCATTGATAGGATTGTCCCAATCGATATAAACGTATCTGTCAATACTTACCAAACTGAGTAAGTATAAAGATCTTGAAATAGAAATTAGCAAAATATGGAACCTGAAGATTAAAACAATACCTATTTTCATAGGTGCTCTAGGAATGATAGCAAAAGCGGCTGGTTGCTACCTAACTCAGATACCAGGAAACTCCAAAATGGCAGAAATTCAAGAGATAGTACTCATGGGAACTGCCCATATCCTACGTAAAATACTGTCTATGTAATCTCAAATTTTAAAACAAACATAATTTTCTTATGGTTTCTTAAACATTCTCTAGAACAACACTATGTACAAAACCTAATGTATGGCACCCTAAGCATAACACCGACATGAACTTCTAAGTTGTTGTCTTTTAAGGTCTCTGGGTGAGACTTGGAGCCAATTTGTACAAATGCAAATCAAAAGTCAAACATAAAATAATAATAATAATAATAATAATAATAATAATATAATAATAATAATAATAATAATAATAATAATAATAATAATAAGGAAAAGAAGATAGGGAAGCAAGAAAACAAAAAACAAACAAAAACAAGAAAATAATGACAGGATCTAGGATGCATCACCCAAAATCTGACATAGAAAGGCTATATATACAACGTATAGAAGGTAGTAGAGGCCTTATACAGCTGGAAAACTACTATAAAATAATCACCATAGGACTGCAAAAATAGTTACTTCAGAAGGAAGGAAAACTGATACAAATAGCGGCAAAACACGAGCAAAAACAAAAAACTGTTCTCAGTATTTAAGGAAGCTGACAAATACAAACAAGAAATCATATCACCTAACAAATATGAAGAAACAACAAAAGCTATAAAACAAATGAAATCCAAACTAAAGCTAGAACAGCAATGAACCATGATAAAAAGATGCCAAGAAAAACCCTTCATGGCAAAAAAGAAATAGACAAAGAAAAATCCCAGCAATGGTTGAGAAGTTCAGGACTCAAAGCAGAGACAGGGGGATTTTTAATTGAAGCACAAGACCTCCCCATCAGAAAGTACCAAAAACATGTAATGAAAAGAAATATAACAAGTAACTGCAGAATATGTGGAGATGAACAAGAAACAATAAATCATATTATCTCTGGCTATCCAGTGCTGGCTAAGAAGGAATATATTCACAGATGCGACAGAGTTGGGACCTACATACACTGGAAGCTATGCCAACATTATGGAATAACAACAGAAAAATGATGGTATAGGCACACACCAGAAAAGGTCACAGAAAGCGAGAAAGCAACCATACTCTGGGATATGCCAATACACACAGATAGAGAAATTAAGGCCAACAGACCAGATATAGTTGTCAGAGATCAGGAAGAAAAAAATGCTTTCTAATTGATGTATCAATACCAGCAGATGACAACGTGTCTCTAAAAGAAATGGAGAAACATTCAAAATACCAATACCCGGAAATAGAGGTAACCAAAATGTGGAATCTAAAAACAGAAACAATTCCTATCATAGTAGGTGCATTAGGCATGATAAAAAAATATTCAGACAAATACATAACAAAAACACCAGGACTTACAAACACATATAACATACAGAAAATTGCACTACTAGGTACTGCACACATCCTACGCAGAACACTTTCCATACAATAACCATCAGAGCATCACAACAAATCACAGCACATACCCAAGGCACACAGAGCTGCGCTCGGTAGTGAAGTGAAAGCACGCTATAAAAATAAAACTACTGAATAATAATAATAATAATGATAATAATAATAATAATAATAATAATAATAAGAAGAAGAAGAAGAAGAAGAAGAAGAAGAAGAAGAAGAAGAAGAAGAAGAAGAAGAAGAAGAAGAAGAAGAAGAAGAAGAAGAAGAAGAAGAAGGAATATATTCACAGACATGACAGAGTTGGAACCTACATACATTGGAAGCTATGCCAACATTATGGAATAACAACAGAAAAAAGATGGTATAGGCACACACCAGAAAAGGTCACAGAAAACGAGAAAGCAACCATACTCTGGGATATGCCGATACACACAGATAGAGAAATTAAGGCCAACAGACCAGATATAGTTGTCAGAGACCATGAAGAAAAAATGCTTTCTAATTGATGTATCAATACCGGCTGATGACAACGTGTCTCTAAAAGAAATGGAGAAACTCTCAAAATACAAAGACCTGGAAATAGAGGTAACTAGAATGTGGAATCTGAAAACAGAAACAATTCCTATCATAGTAGGTGCATTAGGCATGATAAAAAAATATTCAGACAAATACATAACAAAAACACCAGGACTTACAAACACATATAACATACAGAAAATTACACTACTAGGCACTGCACACATCATACGCAGAACACTTTCCATACAATAACCATCAGAGCATCACAACAAATCACAGCACATACCCAAGGCACACAGAGCTGCGCTCGGTAGTGAAGTGAAAGCACGCTATAAAAATAAAACTACTGAATAATAATAATAATAAATGCCCTGATGCAGTAAATGCCCTGATGCAGTACCAGGCAGTGGCTCTCATGGCTTCTGATCTTAACTGATTGGAAGTGTTATCATGTACATTGTTTTGTCTTGGTATAAAAGATGGGCTACAGCAAATATTCTGCTCAATACCACAGATTTGCTTGTCAGTTGTTTGACCTTAACCAGTTGAGCATGTCCCTTAGTGGCTGACGATATGTGCATCTCTGATCACGAGCAGAAGTAGTGGAGGAGCATCATAGCCATGTGTTGAGAGGGATTCTTTGGGGTTTGAATAATTCACCTCGGGAAACATGGGTGGTTCTTTCAATATCCTTAAACAACCCTTATTCAGGGACCTTTTGAGCGGGATGGGCTACTCAACCTGAAGAAATTTCTAACTGGGCCCCACCTGCAAGGTCATGTGCCGTTTATCTTGATATGAGATCACCATGTCGCGCACATATGGTTGTGATGCATGTGCCTGGTGTACCCTTATCAGACGGGTAGTCATGATGGGTATATTGGGCTTCATATATTTTACCCCAGTGTCACTTTGATGGCATGAACTGCTCTCTCACTCAATAATAATAATAATAATAATAATGAGTAGTAGTAGTAGTAGTAGTAGTAGTAGTAGTAGTAGTAGTAGTAGGAGGAGGAGGAGGAGGAGGAGGAGGGAAGAAAAAAGAAAAAGAATCATTTCTAAAGTATTTAGAGTCAATTGTCTTGTATCTATGATCTTTTAGCTGATATTCTACTTTGAGCTGTCTTTGTAAATTCTCGTTGGTTGTCTTATTTCTCGGTTCTCTTTTCTCTTTCCTTTATGAATAATTTCTTTTCATTCTTTGTCCTTTGCTTTGTCATAGTGAATCTCTCTGTCTTCTATTCTTTCTTTTTCATCACATTATGTTTTGTTATGCAAAACTATGGGATATATAATTTCTTTCATCCTTGCACTGAACTTTACTTCTATCAAACTCTCAACTTACTCCAATACCTTACCTCAAGCAATGTTAATTGTACATACTGAGATTTGTAGATTCAGTAGGAAGCGGATGTGTTGGGCTGAATCTACAGAATTTCTGTTTAACCTTAAACTTTCAGAATAACTTTTTTTTGTCTTTGCCTAATTTTATCTATCTCTTTGTTTTGTTTTGTTTCTTTCTTTCTTTTACTGGTTAACATTGACCTGAATATCAGGCGTGGCTATATGGTAAGAGGTAAGAAGTTTGCTACCCAATCACATGTTTCCGGGGTCAGTCCCACTATGCAGTTTCTTGGGCAAGTATTTTCTGCTATAGCCACGAGCCGATCAAAGCCTTGTGATTGAATTTTGATAGACGGAAAGTGAAAGAAGCCCGTCGTTTATAAATGTTTGTGTGAGTGCGCGCGCGTATGTGTATGTTCCCTACCACCGTTTTACAACTGGAGTTTGTGTGTTTACATCGTCGTAACTTAGTGGTTCGGCAAAAAAGACCGATAGAAGAAGTGCCAGGCTTTAAATAGTATAAGTACTGAGGTCGATTCTTATGATTTCTTTCATCCATGAAGTAAACTTTACTTCTATCAAACTCTCAGCTTACTACAATATCTTATCTCAAGCAATGTCAATTGTATAAACTGCGATTTCTTGGTTCAGTGGTATAGCCGCAGTTTAATGACTAAACAAGTAAAAGATAAAAAGTACATCCATTTATCTGTAGATAAATTGGCAGATAGAGAGAGAGACAGACAGACAGAAAAGACAGAAAAGACAGATAGACAGAGCTCAATTGTATATAACGATATAAACACGAGTTTATTTTCAGAATTAATTTGAAAAATTCATAGATCGACACCGATGGTCTTCAAATTGACTTTTACTGAATATCTGGGTGTTGTATTTGGAAAGTTCCTCTGCAAGTCGCTGGCCAGGACAAGGTTTTGTGTTAATAGTTGACTAGTGAATGTCTCCTCTCTCTCTCTCTCTGCGTCATTGATCGTCAAAAGTCGATCAATGACCGATTGGTTTGGTATCATTATATTCACAAACGTTGCCGTCAGAACACTAAAAAAGCGAAGAAAATGCGGTAAGGTAGTTCGCCTTCCCTCTAACAATTCCGTCAATCTACTTTACTTCACCAATACTTTATTTACCGATTCCAAAAAGTTAAAATTCTTCATTGATTTTGAGCTCAGAAAACCGGAACAAATACAAGGAATTCGTTCCCATGTTCTAACCACTGAGCTAATCAGTTATCTTTACTACTCTTTATACACACAAAACAATATCCAGTAAAATATTGAGCTATGTATGTATGTCTACACATATCCACACACAAAAAAACGTATATTTGCGTGTGTTTGCAAACATGTGATTATTTGTGGGTTGGATTGATCACAAATGAGAAAAATTGAAAAATTTTGCTTTGCTGGCATTTATTTATCTGAGATAATCCTTCTTGACTTTCCAGCTTATAAAGAAACTATTTCCATCCCTGACTCCGAGTGGTTTATGTCTAGGCAAGACGCACTATTAAATACCTTGGATTTGTAATTTACAAAACTGCCAGCTAGTTGAGGGAAAAGCTTCTGCTTTTAGTTGCAGCCCATTGCGCTCTCAGTTCAAGTACTGCAGTAGTCGACTTTGGTTTTCATCTTTCTAGCTGCTCGATAAAATAAGGTACTAGTCCCGTCCTGGAGTTGATTTAATCGAGTAAAAATTGATTGTTTAATTTGAGGCAATGTACTTATATTAGAGATTGATATTTATAATAGATGTGATTAGGAAACACCTAACCAGCTGAATTTTCAGGCCATGCTGATTTTCCTATCAAGCCAATTCATTTCACCCACGCTTTATATCCGTTTCAAAATCAGATAAATATTGTAAAGTCTCATTTCTCCACGTAATAAATATGTGTCCTTGCGCGCCTAATAATGATAGATTTTTTAATTATTACTTTTATAGCATCGCATCGAAGTAAAATTCTGACTGAATCACCGTAAATTTCTTATCTCCAGCATTTAGACAAAATCTTTATTGGGAGACAAATTCATT
>NC_043007.1:55983561-56021061 GCF_006345805.1 Octopus sinensis | reverse complement strand
CTGTAAATTCGATTTATTCCCTAATATTTATTATATATATATATATTATATATATATATATATATATTATATATATATATATATATACATACATACATATATATACACCAATAATATAATACATATATATATATATATATATATATATCTAAATGGAAAGTTTACGAAAATAAACAAAAGACGAAGGCAGTGGAGTACAAACAAACAATGTATTAGTATAGCGCTCAGGAATAGAAAAATTCTTTTACGTTTCGACCCTACGCTCTTCGACAGAAAGATACACAGAAAAAAAACAAGGAGAGAAAACAAATGTGTGTTGTAGCTAACGATCTATCATGGCGTCCTGACTTCGGACAATGGTCAGACACGAGAGGGACAGTAGGGAAGATAACAGGGTCAAGTGACTTCCAATACGAAGGTGCCCCCAACACAAAGGTGCGTGTGTGTATAAGAGAGTATGTATGTGCGGATGAAAGAGGGCTGGTGGTCTGGACGAGTGTGTGTATGTATGTGTAGGTGTAAAGATGTGGGGATGGGTGTGTGGGTGGTGTATTGTGGTGATGTGTAATGTTGTATGGTGTGTAGTTTGGTGTGATGTTGGTTGTTTGGGGAGGTGGGGGAGCGAGAGGGGGGAAGCACAGGTGGGGGTGGGTTCGGCTGGGGGGGGGTTGGTGGGGGGTGTGGTTTTGATAGTAGAAGGTGGGGTTAGAGGTGAGGTATTTGGGGGAGGAGTATGGGATAGGGGTGGGGTATGTGGGGGATAGGTGTGGGATAGGGGGAGGTGTGTGGGGTAGAGTGGGGGGGGCAGAGTAAAGCCGTATGGTAAAATTTGAAGAATATGTCGATATTAACGAGAGTTCTGGGAGACCCGCAACCAGCAGAACTGAGAAAAACATCGCAGATGTGCGTGCAGCTGTGAGGAGAAATCGTCGAATCTTCATCCGTGTGTTATCAGTTCAGTCCGTTATCACTGGAGATTTGGCTATGAGACGCGTGTCTGCCAAGTTTGTAGCAAAACTACTTTCAGCTGACCAAAAACACACTCGGGTTTCAGTTGCACAATATCTACTTGATTTTGTCGAGAACGACGAACGAAATTTTTTTGAAAACTTTGCGTAGACCTCTTAGCAGGTATTGCCAAATTTTGGAAACATTTGATGCAGATTCTCTGGTCAACTTTTTTTATGGACAATGCGGCGATTACACGCTACATACCTTCCTTCCAAGCCCTGCTGCAAACAGCGGAAGTGAGCTAGAGCGTTAAAACTTAGTGCACATGCACAGCAGAGTCCAAAGTATATCTGTGTCAAGCGGCTTTACTCTGTCTGCTTTAGCTTCGTTATTATAGCAGCAGTTCGGTTACTTATTGATCAGACCACGTATAACTGTGTGTGTATGTGTGTATATATATTTGTGTATATATTAAAGCACATTATCATAACAGTTGCAATACACAAGTTGAAGTAAAGTTATACATAGTCATTGCATAACTGATATCAAATATATGATATATCGTCATACATGCGTGAGAATATTTTAAAAGGAAACTGTGCAGTTTGCTGTGTCTACTGTCTAGACTAAAGTCAATATGAATATGAGTTAGTGCGTGTATATATATATATATATGTGTGTGTGTGTGTGTGTGTGTGTGTGTGTGTGTATGTATGTATGTACGTATGTATGTATGTATGCATATATGTATGTATATTCACACAAACACACACATGTACACAGACACGCACACACACACACACATATGTATAGGGAGAGAGAGAGAAAGAGAGAGAAAGAAAGAAACAAACAAAGAAAGAAACAAAGAAAGAAAGAAAGAAAGAGAGGGAGAAAGAGCGACAGAGAGAGTGTGACAGAGAGAGAAAGAGAGAGAGAAAGCTCTTTGTGTATATGTTTTCCAAGCTGCTTTTGTACGCTTTTCATTCTCATACATATTCATTATCTTTAACCGTTGTCGCCGACTATTTCTTTGTATCAGTCACATTCTATACGAGTAGCAGAATTCTGATACTCGTTAGCTCTCTAGCTCCTCACTCTCTCCCTTTGTGGTGTGTTTATGTATGTGTGTGTGGTGTGTGTGTGTGTGTGTGTGTGTATGTGTGTGTGTGTGTGTCTGTGTCTGTGTGTGTGCGTGTGTGTGTTTGCGTGTGTGCCTGTATGTGTGTTTGTAGGCGTAACATCTATATGTTTGCACATGTACTTATGTTCACACAAATTATACATATATATATGTATATAAATATATATTTGCATATATATATATATATATATACATATATATATACATTTTTATATATATACTAACAGTATTGCCCGGCGTTGCGGTTTGTTTAGACCCTTTAGAATTGGAATTTTTGAAAAGTAAACATTTGGCAGTATGTAGCTTGTTATTTTCTTTAAGTGAAATACACCTAAAAATGGCGGCACAGCAGTCAAAACATCGTAAAAAATAGGGATTTTCATAGAAAAAGGGCACCTTTTTGATGTAATAATTTCTGGTGTTAACATGGTCCGATTTGAATTTTTTCTTCTACGGAAGGAAGAGTTAGCCTTCTTCTATCATACTCTCATATATATATATGTATATATTATGTATATATATATATATATATATATATATATATATATATATATATATATATATATATATATATATATATATTATATATATTATATATATATATATATATATATATACATATATATATACATACATACATACATACATACATACATACCTACATACATACATACATACCTACATACATACATACATTCATATATATATGATGATATATATATATATATATTAATACGAAAAAACCCTACAGGCTACATCCCGAAAATTCATTTCTTTGCCCAATTTCTACAATGTTTACGGCGATTGGTTTTTATATCTTGATTTTTTATTTTTCATGCAATTTACGCATGCTTGCACGCGTGGTGAACACAGTTCACGTCAAACAGCTGACTGAGTAAAGTTCACTATTCAATGCATGGGATAAGGCCTAAACAAACACATTAACGATTTTTGCACTTGCGAGATAAATTTCGGAACAGAAATAGCGCAGTTCAATTTTCGTTCGCCTAAATTTTAAGTGACCCATTTTTGTGGTTCTACGATTTGTTGGCTAGGAGGAGATGTGTCGGGAAGTTAAACACACAGAAACACACACAGATACACACACAGACACACAAGTTAAGTTTTATATATATAGATAACACTTATAAACATATGCGCGTGTGTTAAAAAATATATACAAATGTGCAAATATGAAAAATTATATGCATGTGTGTGTGTGTGCTTGAGTGAGACTGTATATGTGAATATACACACAAAGGAAGAAAACACACACACACATCTTAAATATTTTTTGTCACTTTGTACCTCAGGTGATATGAAAAAATAAGCAAGTTACTAAATAAATATATAAATACAACATATCAAATAGCTTGATCATTGACAGACGGTTATTCTCAACATATCGGAACTTTATGTTCGGTCAACATCCGTAATGATACACCGAAAAACGAAAAAACAAAAACATACCAATAAAAGTCTATAGTTTTATAGAGTAGCAGTACATATTGATTACTGTATTTTTGCAAACACACACATACACACCCGCACATGCATGCACACATACATACCGACACACGCATTGTGTGTGTATGCGTGCGTGCGTGCGTGCGTGTGTGTGTGTAATTATACATGCGCAAGGGATAGAACGTACTTCAGACAACGAATGTGACGTACAAATTTCAATGTAAACTTTACTACTCAAACCATTACATCGGACATATTTGTACACTTTTTCATTGATTCACCATATATTTTCAACACGGAGACATTGCAGCACATTTTGACAGAAAAACTAACAAAATTACATATTTCTCTCTAGCGTGAACCCCTACTTCTACAATTGTTTACAAAGAACTTCATAAACCACTGGCAAACATGTTCTGTAACATGACTTACAAAGTGAACACCATATGTTAATTTTTCTCATAGGGAAGCTAACTTCGTGGGCGGAGATTGGTTTAAATGTATGAGCAAATTGCTAAATTTTATAACATTTAAGAGATTTTTTTGTCTATAAGTACAAATTTATTTTGTCTTATTAATAAAGAATTGGGAGTTGATGGAATTTCCCGAATATTTGAACTGAAGACTTGTATTCGTCAGTCTGAGTACTGTACTATGCAATTCCTGTTTGCCAACCTAACAGCGCTAAACTATATTTAAATATGATCTGGGTTAGCCGATTCAGTTTCTAAGTTCACATTAGCCTATTGGGAAAATTACCAAACTTTCAGCATTAATTAATCAGGTTTCTAAGTAACAACACCGACCTTCCTTGGTGTAGATTCTGCCAATAATAATAATGGTTTCAAACTTCAAACACAAGGCCAGTAATTTTGTGCAAGGGAACTAGTTGATTACATCAACAGCACTGCTCAACTGTTACTTACTTTATCGACCCCGAAAGTATGAAAGGCAAAGTCGACCTCAGCGCAATTTCAACTCAGAACCTGTAGACTGACGAAATACCTATTTCTTTACTACCCACAAGGAGCTAAACTCAGAGAGGACAAACAAGGACACACAAACGGATTAAGTCGATTATATCGACCCCAGTGCGTAACTGGTACTTAATTTATCGACCCCGAAAGGATGAAAGGTAAAGTCGACCTCGGCGGAATTTGAACTCAGAACGTAATGGCAGACGAAATACCACTAAGCATTTCGTTTGCCGTGCTAACGATTCTACCAGCTCGCCGCCTTACTGCCAATAATAATAATAATAATAATAATAATAATAATAATAATATAATAATAATAATAACAACAATAATAATAATCTTTTCTACTATATGCGCAAGGCCTGAAATTTGGGGGAAGGGGACAGTTGATTTCATCGACCCGCAATAAAGAAATAGGTACTTAATTTATCGACCCTGAAAAGATGAAAGGCAAAGTCTACCTCAGCGGAATCTGTACACAGAACGTAGCGGCAGACGAAATATCAGGCATTTCGCCCGGAGTGCTAACGATTTTGCTAGCTCGCCGCCTTACTCCCAATAATAATAATAATAATAATAATAATAATAATCCTTTCTATTATAGACACAAGGCCTGAAATTTAGGGGAGGGTGTCTAGTCGATTACATCCACCTCAGTGCGTAACTGATATTTATTTAATCGTTCCCGAAAGGATGAACAATGAAGAAGAAGAAGAAGAAGAAGAAGAAGAAGAAGAAGAAGAAGAAGAAGAAGAAGAAGAAGAAGAAGAAAAAGAAGAAAAAGAAGAAGAAGAAGAAGAAGAAGAAGAAGAGAAGAAGAAGAAGAAGAAGAAGAAGAAGAAGAAGAAGAAGAAGAAGAATGGCTCTCATGACTTCTGATCTTAACTGATTGGAAGTGTTATCATGTACATGTTTTGTCTTAAGTTCTCCCATGACCTGACTGTAAAATGCACCCGCGAACGAGAAACAAGTTAGAAGAGAGGTTCAGATAAAAAGTGGAGGGTAAAGATGTCGGATAGGGTAGAAGAGAAGAGATGAAAGAATGAAGTTGACGGAACGCCTCAGCCCCGTAAATGTTTGCACTTCACACTACCGCAGCCGGTTTAATGACGATGTCTAGATGGTGTCGTAGGCATCGAGCAGCTGGGAGTTCGACTCGAGAGAAGTACAAATGTGAGGATACTCCTGGAATTTGAACGGGTTCGAGGCGCGTCGGCAAACACTTGCAAATTGATCAAATGCGTAAAATTGGTAGTTGAGTGTGTGTTTGAGTGTGTGTGTGTGTGTTCTGTGACATTTATATTCGTATGTGCAATCAAGCGCTTATTCGTAACAGTAATTTGATTGTTCACTATCATGTGTCTTGTGAGTACGGATCCGTGGGACTACTGGACCAGCAGTTACCTTTTCCTGGCTACTTACTTTACATTTTCCCATTCTGATGTAGATTCTTGAAACTTTCTGACGCCAATGTTTATTGCAGTGCACTGAATACTCCCAATCTGTTGTTTTGATCTTACGTGGAGTCAGAGAATCTGTCGTGCAATCTGGAGAACAGGTGAAGTACAAGAAGGCACAAAAGATACCATAAAAAAACATTTAAAAAATAGCGAAAGTTTACAAGAGGATTGAGAAAATTATAGAGGAAAATTCCCCTTTATGCATCAGAAAAGCTACTGGCCTCAATAATGCTGTCTTGATTGAGCAACATAATAATAAACTTGATTTTTACCAGAATCACAATGCTGTTTCAAACATGTGTGTATACATACATACATACATACACGAACACACGCTGGCGTGAGCACACACACACACACACACACACACACATATATATATATATATATATATATATATATATATATATATATATATATATATATATATATATGCATAGTGTTCATTATATACATTAGCAGAAAACCGCCCTCCGAGCTCAATAAACACTCACAATGCCTGGGGTCTGGGAAACGAAACCGCGATCCTACGATTCCACGATCGCGATTACGCTGCCTTAACCACTGGGCCAATGCGCATTCACACATACACGCATGTATATCGTATATATATATATATATATATAGACTACATATGTGGGAAATCCTGTCTGTGTGTGTGTTTGTGGAGATGTTGGCTAACTCTTCCTACATCGTGATATCGATTTTGATTAAACTTGACACGTGGGTAGAACTTATGTCTGGAAATCTAATGGCTTACTCGATTATTGAAAAACATCGACAATAGTACCCCTGGAAGAGATCCTTATATATAACTAATACATTTTATTTAAACAGCCAAGAGAAATAACCCATTCATGTTCCTATTTTATTTGATATAAATCAAATTGAGTATGCTTATTTCTTAGTATTTAAACTGTTAGAGATATTTTCGCAATGTATCCAGTACAACCCTTAAACAAGCCCCTTTCAGAGTTATTTACTTTGAATTGTTATTATCTCATATATGATTAGCCTGTTATTATATAGCATGCTTCACGATTTTAATATACACACCTAATTGGTATTTCCTCCTAAGTTCTGTATACTCTGGGAATGCCTCAAAGCCCTTTTCGGGGCTACTTTATTTGAATTCTTACTATCGAGTAACTAATTTCATGTTATTACATAACTTGGGTATTCATAACTTAGTGGGGACTCCTAAAAACAAGATCCTGTGTAAGACAGTTCGGTATTCTCTGTAAATGCACAAAAAGCGTTTAAGGGCTACATACTTACTATTGTTGTTATTGGATTAGCGAAACAAGTATGAGAACGGAGCCAAGGGATAAACCCCGCTTTTCTGGGAATTACCGGATACGTCAGCTAATATATATATATATATATATATTAAATTAGAAATGAAAAGGCCAAGCGTTTGGAAAGACTTGACAAAGACATTTAATTTAGATATATAATACAAAGGTATACATAGTATCTAACAGCTGTTTATAGAATATCCAAGTTATTGGAACATCGTGCCGTGCGAGGATTCCAAATATTGAGTGTCTCGTCATCAGGGAGAGAGAGAAGTTAAACGGCGTAACAGCGAAGGAATATCAATCATCAATGATAACTATTGTATTTTATTTTGCTGAGAAATGGAGGAGAAATCTAATTAAAATAAGCATTCGTTATGTAGATCCATGGGCAAATTAAGAAAAGCAGTAATGTCCATTAGTAGAATAAGAAAAGAGAGAATGGTTTGATTATAATCCAGGGCGAGGGGAACAGATGTTGCTAGTTCCAATGTTGGATAAGGACTAAAGGAAGAATGAGTATACTACACTATAGTAGGAGGAGGGCAGGAAGGTGGGTGGTGTGCATTTGATATAGACTACAATGATTATCATTGAGGAGTAATATTCCTTCATTGTTACATCTGCTTAGATATCTAAATATACACCTTTTCTATTATATATCTAAATTAAACTTCTTTATTAAATCTTGCCAAATGGTTTGCCTTTTCATTTGCTTTAATCTATGCCTAGCTGCTTAAGAAGAAGCCACTCCTATCCGCTTCAGAGAGTCTGTCTCAACATCACATGTTCAACTGCAGTTCAAACCTGAATTTTAGTGGCATATCAATTTGAACACTCAGAGTGCATACATATTATTCTGTGTCACACTGATGAAAACATAAATACATATATGCATAAATATTTATCTATGCATATATATATGCATAGAAACATAGATACATAGATATATAGATATATGGAGGTATGTATGTACGTATGTAAAGAGTGAAATGAAAATTACAATATTAAACGATAAATACAAATTGCGCATGTGATCTGGCAACAGCAATTATACAAAATTTATTACACTAATTCAAATCGTCAAATGTAAAAAATATTCCGTCTCCAATACAAGAACTACAAGAATGATGGCAAAACAATAACAATAACAATCACAACAACAGCAACAACAATAATAATGATAATCTCTGTAAATTGAGATGGACAGTTAATAGCTTCGCTATGACTTATAAAATGCCGCCGTTCCAGAAAAGGCAATGAAAGTTGGTATGCGATGTGATTAGCGAAGCTGAATATCGCAATCCAAGACTATTGTCGTCATCATAAACATAACTTCACAGCCACCACCACCGTCCTCCTGCCGTTATTCTCATCGTTGTTGTTGTCGTTGTCATCATCCTCAGCAGCAGCAGCAACAGCAGCATTCACAACAATAACATCAATAGCACCAGCAGTTATTGTGTCACAGAAGTAGAAGCAGGGAAGTAACCAACGACAGTTTCAGTAATGATGGTGATAATGACGATGAGAACGTTGAAGAGAAGTGACCATTAATTATTATTAAATTCTGCTATTAAGGTGGCGAGCAGACCGAATCGTTAGCATGCTGGGCTAAATGTATAACGATATTTCGTTTGTCTTCATGTTCAAAGAGGTCGACTTTGCTCTTCATCTGTTCGGGGATCGAGAAAATATGTATCAATTAAGAACTGACGTCCATGTAATCGACTTATCCCTCCCTCGAAATTGCAGACCTTGTGCCAAAATTTGAAATCCTTATCAAACTTTGCTAGACGAGTTAAATATTTTAACAAAAAATTTTGTGTGTCGGAGACACACAAATTATGTTATTTTCGGTGCTCACGTGATGCATCGTAGAGTGAGTCGACACAAAATCTAGCCTTTGTCAGGTATTGATAAATGTGGATCATTCTAAAGCCAACCATTTCTATCTCGTGGTGGTCTTCAGCTCCGTCTATCCTTATGGGAACTATATCGAATCACGCTTTCACTCTGTCAAAGATATCCTTTCCCAATCTCTTTATATATTTTAACATTTGAGACATTGCTTTGGAGGATGAATATGTTAAATGGCAATTCAGTTGAACTGGAACATATGAGGTTAGTTTGTAATAAAGATGTAAAAACAGAGACCAAAATGATGCCGCATTGTATAACCATCCTAGAGTAGGAACAACAATGGTTACAACAAGGATCCAACGAAGAAGTAACCACGTGGTTCCACAACTTGTTAGCGATAGTATCCGAATCTCCTAAACATTATATAGAGGCAACATATTGAGAACTGTAGCTTTGTATAAAAGTAATCATCAAATCCCCGAGGTTAAGATACGAACAGGCCATTTAAATAGCCTGGTCGATGAGGTCAGCAGGACTGATTTTGAACGGTCGCGTACATTTTCTCAATCGCGAAACTTAAGACCATCTTTTCTCATAGTCCACGTCTCACAAGCCAATCCAAGGATCACTTGCATCTCGTTGTTCATAGCGATGTCTTGTCTTTACAACTCCAGCACTCGACGCAAACTCACATTTTCAAGACTTGAAGTATATGTTCATGTTTCACAGTAAGTGTAGCTACCCTACGTTTCAGCACCGATTGAAACATCTTACCTCGTAGATGATAAGTTTTTGCGACTCTATCTACAGGACGACTTCCACCTGCTTTACAAGACCGTGAGCAATGAGATGACATGTCGCTGTGTTAACATTTTTTTTTTCAGTTGAAAACTCAGCTGAGTCTCAGTGTGAGTAGGCGATGATGTGGTGCTATAGAATCTGACAGGATTGGCGTCGGTTGACAGTTGGAAATTACAGCAGTATGACAGACATTAGTCTTTCTGGTTAGATCCTCACTTCTGTTATAGGCGTCAAGAGAGAAGGGCTAGTTCTTTAAAAAAATGTTGAGGGTAATCATATTGTGAGATTAAGTGGAAACTGGGATGCGTCCTTTTGATCGCTGAACCAACATAGTCAATGAGGGATATAGAATTCAAAACCCTTTTCTTTGACCAACTCCCCTTCCAATTTTTCAAATTTCATTTGAAAAGAAAAGTCAGTGGGTAGAGAACCTCGGCGGAATTTGAACTCAGATCGTAAGGACGGACCAAATGTCGCTAAGCATTTGTCCGGCGTGCTAACATTTCTGCCAGGTCGCCGCCTCTTCATGGTAATAATCCTTTCTGCTAAAGGCACAAGGCCTGAAATTTGGGGGAGGAGATAGTCAATTACGTTGACCTCAGTATTCAACTACAACTTATTTTATCGACCGCGAAAGGATAAAAGGCAAGGTTGACTTCGGTGGAATTTGAACTCAGAATGTAGCGACGTGCGAAATACCTATTTCTTTACTACCCACAAGGGGCTAAACACAGAGAGGACAAACAAAGACAGACAAACGGATTAAGACGATTATATCAACCCCAGTGCGTAAGTGGTAATTATTTAATCGACCCCTAAAGGATAAAAGGCAAAGTCGACCTCGGCGGAATTTGAATTCAGAATGTAGCGGCAGACGAAATACCGCTAAGCATTTTGCCCGGCGTGCTAACATTTCAGCCAGCTCGCCGCCTTAATAATAATAATAATAATAATAATAATAATAATAATAATAATAATAATAATAATAATAATAATAATGATAATTCTTTACTCTTTACTCTTTACTCTTTTACTTGTTTCAGTCATTTGACTGTGGTCATGCTGGAGCACCACCTTTAATCGAGCAACTCGACCCCGGGACTTATTCTTTTGTAAGCCCAGTACTTATTCTATCGGTCTCTTTTTGCCGAACCGCTAAGTAACGGGGGCATTTAAAGACACCAGCATCGGTTGTCAAGCAATGCTAGGGGGACAAACACAGGCACACTAACACACACACGCATATATATATACATATATACGATGGGCTTCTTTCACTTTCCATCTACCAAATCCACTCACAAGGCTTTGGTCGGCCCGAGGCTATAGTAGAAGACACTTGCCCAAGGTGCCACGCAGTGGGACTGAACCCGGAACCGTGTGGTTGGTAAACAAGCTACTTACCACACAGCCACTCCTGCGCCTATAATGATAATAATAATAATAATAACAACAACAACAACAACAACAACAACAACAACGACAACGACGACGACGACGACGACGACGATGACGATGACGATGACGATGATGATGATGATGATGATGATGATAATAATAATAATAATAATAATAATAATAATAATAATAAGAAGAAGAAGAAGAAGAAGAAGAAGGAGAAGAAGAAGAACTGCCCTGATGCAGTACCATGCAGTGGCTCTCATGGCTTCTGATCTTAACTGATTGGAAGTGTTATCATGTACATTGTTTTGTTTTGGTATAAAAGATGGGCTACAGCAAATATTCAGCTCAATACGACAGAGTTGCTTGTCAGTTGTTTAACCTTAACCAGTTGACCATGTCCCTTAGTGGCTGACGATATGTACATCTCTGATTACGAGCAGAAGTAGTGGGGGAGCATCATGGCCGTGTGTTGAAAGGAATTCTTAGAGGTTTGGATAATTCACCTTTGGAACATGGGTGGTTCTTTCAACATCTTTAAACAATCCTTATTCAGGGACCTTTTGAGTGGGATGGGTTACTCGATCAGAAGAATATTCTAACTGGGCCCCACCTGCAAGATCATGTGCTGTTTATCTTGATATGAGATTACCATGTCGCGCACATATGGTTGTGATGCATGTGCCTGGTGTACCCTTATCAGACGGGTAGCCATGATGGATATACTGGGCTTCGTATATTTTACCCCAGTGTCACTTTGATGGCATGCACTGCTCTCTCACTCAATAATAATGATAATAACAATAATTGCCCTGATGCAGTACCATGCAGTGGCTCTCATGGCTTCTGATCTTAACTGAGTGGAAGCGTTATCATGTACATTGTTTTGTCTTGGTATAAAAGATGGGCTACAGCAAATATTCTGCTCAATACCACAGATTTGCTTGTCAGTTGCTTGACCTTGACCAGTTGAGCATGTCCCTTAGTGGCTGATGATATGTACATCCCTGATCATGAACAGAAGTAGTGGGGGAGCATCATAGCCGTGTGCTGGGAGGGATTCTTTGGGGTTTGAATAATTCACCTCTGGAAACATGGGTGGTTCTTTCAACATCCTTAAACAACCCTTATTCCGGGACCTTTTGAGCGGGATGGGCTACTCAACCTGAAGAAATTTCTAACTGGGCCCCACTTGCAAGGTCATGTGCTGTTTATCTTGATATGAGATTACCATGTCGCGCACATATGGTTGTGATGCATGTGCCTGGTGTACCCTTATCAGACGGGTAGTCATGATGGGTATATTGGGCTTCGTATATTTTACCCCAGTGTCACTTTGATGGCATGGACTGCTCTCTCACTCAATAATAATAATAATAATAATAATAATAATAATAATAATAATAATAATAATAATAATAATAATAATAATAAAAATTGAGAAAATGTGGCATCTCAAGGCGGTTACAATACCAGTGATCGAAGGGAACCGAAAATTATATGAGAATGATCCCTGGCTTACCATCCCTGCAAGAAGTGCAAAAGATTGTCTTAACTGGTACATCACACGTATTGAGAAGAGCATTGTCGATGTGAGAACTGTTGCTGCTCATGTATTTTAATTTAACTTAAAAAAAAAATTAACGAACCATTGGGTTTGGTTTAATGGCCTACCAATGTATACTATGAGTTTCTTTGCCCTAGGAGTCGGGAAGACACTCGGCAAGAAATGAAAGCAAATTTGAAAGAAGAAAAAAAGAAGAAGAAGAAGAAGAAGAAGAAGAAGAAGAAGAAGAAGAAGAAGAAAGAAGAAGAAGAAGAAGAAGAAGAAGAAGAAGAAGAAGAAGAAGAAGAAGAAGAAGAAGAAGAAGAATATGGCTCACATAGCTTTTGATCCTAAATGATTGGAAGTGTTATCATGTGCATGTTTTTTCTCTTTTTAAAAGATGGGCTACAGTAGATATTCTGCTCAATAAGACAGATTTGCTTGCCAGTTGCTTGACCTTAACTAGTTGAGCATGTCCCTTAGTGTCTGACGATATGTGCATCTTTGATCACGAGCAGAAGTAGTGGGGGAGCATCATAAACGGACAAAAACTGAATTAGCGAAGCTAGACAGAAGAATTAGGAAGGAATTTAATATGAATGAAGGATTCCACCCAAGATCAGGAGTAGCAAGATTATACCTAACTAGAAAGGAAGGTGGAAGAGGGTTACTATCAGTGGAAGACTGCGTGGAGTTAGCTTGAGTAGATATAGTCTCCTATGTAGATAATAGTGAAGAAAGTTTATTAAAAGCTGCTAGAATCACAGCAAGACATGGGCAAACCAAAACACCAAACGAACTTAAAAACCAGAAAACAGAACAGAAATTATCTGACTAGCAGAAGGTAATGCATGGTAGATTCCCAAAGATAGTAGTAGCAAATAGTAGTAATGAGACATAGTTATGGTTGCAGAAAGGAAAACTGAAGAGGGAGACAGAAAGTTTGTTAGTAGCTTCACAAGATCAAGCATTAAGAACTAATTGGGTAAAAGCCAAAATAAACAAAAACTAAGTAGATTCCCAAAGTAGATTATGCAAATTAAAAGAGGAAAGCGTTTCTCATATAATAAGTGATGCAGCATGCAGGCACAGAAAGAATACAAGAAAAGACATAATAATCTATGTAGAGCAATCCACTGGGAGCTTTGTAGAAAGCTAGGATTTCAACATACCGATAAATGGTATGAACATGAACTTAATAAATATTAGAAAGTAAGGAGTACAAGATGTTGTGGGACTTTAACATTCAGACTGACAGAATACTAGAAGCTAGAATGCCTGATTTGCTAGTAGTAGATTAGAGAATAGAAAGTGCCAGATAATAGACTTTGCAGTCCCAAACGATGAGAAAATTAATATGAGAAATATAGAAAATTATCAAAGTACCAGGACCTAGCAATTACAGCTCGGTAGTGCAGTGAAAGCATGTGATAAAATTAAGACTACTGATGAAGAAGAAGAAGAAGAAGAAGAAGAAGAAGAAGAAGAAGAAGAAGAAGAAGAAGAAGAAGAAGAAGAAGAAGAAGAAGAAGAAGAAGAAGAAGATTGAGGAAGCGGGAGAGGAAGGATTATTATTATTTTTCAAAAACACAAGGCCCCTTTATTTGACAAGCAAGTTTTGGTATTGAAAACTCGGTCGCTGTCTAGAATCTACACGTTGCATGTGGTTATAAAATAGTATGTTCCCAGTCGTAACAAATAAGTTTTTATATCTAGAAACATAAATTTATAATAGCCTCGATACATGTAGTTCCATATATATTTCCTTTTACTGTTTGAATGTAATATAGGAAACTGTATTTATTCTTCATTTCGTCCAATATCATTTCACAGAACCATGAACTATTAGGTAGGTGTAAGACAAGATTAGTTTATTGATAGTAGGTTAGCTATAAATTCATTCAGAAGAGTAATTAACAGAGTTGCCAATTGACTCCATTCCAAGAATGCAAATAAACTCTTACTGTTTTGTTCTCTCTTCGATAAATATGGGTTCTTGTAGCTATAAAGGAGGCATATGTTTATGTTAGCAAGTGCACAATATAACGCAAGTAAATGAACCACGTGTTCTTTCTGTTGTGAACAATGTATTTGCAACAGTGAGTTATGATGTGTCTAATTTTGTTAAATATTAAGATAAGTTTTCATGTTGTATATACTAACACACTAAGACGTACAGTGAAATTGATTTTTGCTTAAAAAGAAAAATAAACAACTAAAGCAATTCCGAATCTCCTTTAAATTCTGTTCAGGTCTAACATATATATGATTGAGTAGCTATGTCACAGACTTTGACCTCCTTTCTGTTATATTATTCTGCACCAGTTACATTAATTATGGTTTCTACTGTCAAAGAAGACGAAGATCTTGGTTTTCTTACTTTTTTCTTTCTTCTTGTTCGACTTTATGCAACAACCTTCTTCGCGTTTTTGTTAACGTTTTTCGTGCTTTCTCATAGACCAATGTCTCGGTTTTTAAATACACGTAACGTTATGAACTAAACCTAAAGGATTTAATGTATCTTACAGCATGAAAATATTAGTTGTTCTTTTGTAATTGTGTACATTGATATATATCTCTCACTGGATGGACTACTATTTTGTTGATCCTACGTTAATGGATATATATATATATATAACAAACACGTTAACAACAAATTCAAGCTGATAAAACAGCAACAATAGCGATCTCAACAGAATCAACACAGACACCTAAACAATATCGACGGGATTGTCATGTTGGAATGTGAACTACCAGAGGACTTCAGCGCCTCGACACCGAAAAACAATACCACCACCACCAATAAGAACAACAACAATTACACCCCTGGAATATACGATGCAGTACAGCTAGATACAGATGAAATGCATGCCTTAGAGTTACCACCGAAATTCGCTACATATAAAAAGGTCAGAAAAATTTATTGTTCATCTGAAATTGAAAAAAACGCTCTTAATAATAAGATGAAGGTTAGAACAATACAACAACAACAGCAACAACAGAAAGATACGAAATCAAAACAACAACAACAATAGCAATGTTAATGTGTATAGCAACAACAATAGAGACAATAATAACAACTATGATAACAACAATAATGATAATAACAACAATAACAACAATAACAACAATGGACACAACACAAGCAATACCAGCAGCAACAACGGCAATGCCAGCAACCGTACCAACAACAATAGTAACACCAGTAGCACCCCACACCCTGTCTTCTATAACCTCAACAGCAAATCATATGACATGACGAGGATCTTTCCCAAAGACTTACCATTCAACAAAGGGGTACGTATCCTACTACAGACTGACTGTGAGACAGCGGCAAGATTTCCTTAGCTAGAATAGACTCTGACACATCTTAAACCGGTGTAACAAAACCACTAAAATACATATATTAACAAAGGCCTAAAAAACGAATTAGGAACAAGGAATTAGTGTGCCTCCCTACGGACAAGTCTGGCACACTGTCAATAGACAACCTACAGAAATATATCCAGACCATGCAACAAGATATCAATAGCATGAGAGAAGTTGCACCACAAGAACATGAAAGAGTGGAAAAAATTCTTAATGCTCACATGAGAATGTGGTGCAACATACTCCAACCCAAGACACGGACTGCATAAAATTTCCAAGCATTCAACAACGATGTTCCTACGCTAGTCGGGTTACTTGAGGACCATAAACCCTATGTAAACGCTGTTATGCCCCACCCCACCAACCGGGCCAGTTTGAGGAGCGAATATCTCCAGCAATTACAGACTATCTTACTTCCTCTCACAGGTGTTACGACCATTCATTGAAATATCCTCAGATATCTGTGTGAGCACGGAGGATCTCCTCAGTAGAATCAGTAGTTTCAACCATTCCAACAACCTCATAGGTTGTGTAGTGGGTAGTATGGATGTAGTTTCATTCTACCCATCTATAGATACAGATTTTGCTGTGAAAAATGCATTGAGATTATCTGTGAGAGTGAAGTAGAGTTCTGTGAAGTCAACACGCGGGTACTGGGCCTCCTCCTTAAACTAAGCTATGACTGTAACTACCTAGACAATCAAAACCTGTCCCACCAGGTCACAGAGGGGAACACCACCCACCATCAGCTCGGCTGTGAAGAAAAGTACCGCAGAGCATTGGAGTGGCTGGACCATACCCACCCAAGACTCTGTGAACAACAGTCAGATGAAAAGAATGATTGCACATACAATAGGGGCTAGCATGAGAACCACCTTGAAGAGAGACATAGTAAAGTTTAACAGGAAACTGTACATACAGGTTTAAGGTGCAGCTATTCATGTCGATGTGGCTGATGATGTGGCCTTCTATGGCATACACTGTCTATCCAGGGCTTAACAATTATTTCCAGGACCTCAATGTAGGCGGCAGAATTAACTCTAAGGCCTTGTGGGAAGAAGTAAGGAGGCATCACATGTCTTTCATTACTGACAACCCCTAAAACTATGACAGTTACAGGAAAATTTGTAAGCATAACACTTGGAACTTCAGAAGGGTCTGCACATAACCATCTGTCATTTCTTCTGTTAACTTTTTGATTTTGGTCGAAGCTGTTCTCATATGAGAAAAACCAAATCAAATCTTTTGCTAGATTTTTCAGTTTGGTTAAGAGCCTTTTAGATTTGATGTAGTGATTTTCTTTTGCTTTTTCTGACAAATTGACTTTTCCTCATCATATATGACTTATATCTGATGTCTTCGTGGACAGCATTTCTGCCTGTTCCTTCTGACACATGGAGATCTTTTGAAATTGACCTCATGGACTTTCTGGGATTGTAATCAATTGTCTGTTGAACTTGCTGGATAAATTCAGGTGGTCTGATGATTTCAGATCGTTTAGGGTGCTTTTTATGCTTTGATACTGGTGATACGATTCCATCTTCAGTCTCTAGCTCATTACAAACTTTGTAGACGAAAGATCTGACAACTTTTAAAAGTCAGGATATTTCTAAACTGCTATGCTCAGCCTTTATAACCACAGTAACAGCATGCCGCTTCATTTCTTGAGTAAGGTGAGGGTCTGACATTTTTTTCTCCTAAAACAATGACTATACAGAGTTAGCAAAAAATGCAGCAATGACCAAAAAAAGGTGTGTTCTCAAATACCTTACGCACCCTGAGCGTCTACAAATACTTTGCATGTACCACTTTTTCGCGTTGTTGTTTTTCTCTTGTTGTGTTTGTTCTTCGCTTTTTTTGGATTTAATATATATATATGAAGATAACATTTTATTAAAAAATGTTATCAGTGGCGAGCATTTGAAAAATACCTTTTAAGATGAAAATTATACAATTATAAATATATAAATGTACTGGAAATTGTGTGTACAAATAGATGTTCGGCTGCTGTTGTTACGTTTAGAGTTCCACATAGATCCTCATAATCTATTCTGCTTCCTCTATAGTTGTGAAGAAACTTCTATACTGAGTAGCATACTAGTAAGGAACTACACAGCAAATGTAGGAGAAATAAGGATAAACATGAGTTTGTATTATAGTTCCTACGCGCGTTTTACTATTATGCTTTTTTGAACCCTTGCAATAAGTGTTCCAAGCTCATTTAGACGCTTAACCACATCGTATCATCAGAGAACACTTTATTATTATAGTTACAAATAACTATGTAACTTAATACAATGAAGTGTTCTTTGATGATCCACTGCGGTTGAGCATTTAAAAATGCTAGGAAAAGCGCGCGCGTGTGTGTGTGTGTATTTGTGCTATACGCTCAGTCTATGAGATGATAGATTTAGAAAATATCAAGATTTGACAATTTTCGACATTATACTTTTTACTTCGCAGCCTGTGGCACAATCTGTTATGCAAACGTAAACAAGCTTAGCATTGCTGCGAAGATTGGTTGGAATTAACAACAGGGTAATGAGATCACATGGTCAGGAAATAAATTATCTTGGTCCCATATATGATACGTTTAAAGCAAAACTACTTTTCTAGCAAACGATGTATATTTATATACAGATTATGCATTACGATACATACTGCATGGAGAATAGAGAAATAATGATAATTTTCATGTATTTCATATTGCAACGTTAGTTCTAAATTTCTAACTGACCAATTACAATTTCGCCACATCCTGATAGGTAAAATAATAGCAGTATGCGCGACTGAAATCGACACAGAACAAATATATTAAGGAATATTCCGTTTTTACACTGATTTTGTAAACTTATTACTGTGAAATCGTGTTCTAAAACAGATGTATCTTGGGAGAATAATTTTACCAATAATGATGGTCCTCCAAGATCAGTTCCTGGATTTTCATATTTTCTTTCGTTCGGGGTCGACGGTCACCCTGAACGAGGTTGGTTCACAAGCGACAAGAGACCATTCCTAAAATGTGAAAACCACCCGTAAACTTGTGTTTTATGCATGGCAGCGGCCTTCTGAGCTGTTTGAAGTATGACAACTGTTTCGGACGCCTTTTGGTCCAGTAGAAAACAGAATTTCTCGAAGAAAAAAGAAGCACTGCAAAACAAAGACACGCCACGTAGCAGTACAATCCCAGAAGAAAACGCCGGTCGACAGTCTAATGCCTGAGGGTCGCATCAAGTGGCTTCCAGCAGCAGAAGCTTGAACAACAATAGGCTTATCCCACATAGAACGTTTCCAGTTACTTTTCTGTACACTCTCGTGTGTATATATATATATATATATATATATATATATAGAGAGAGAGAGAGAGAGAGAGAGAGATACATACATACATACATACATACATACATACATACATACATACATACATACATACATATTTAGATTAGTTGAAATATGCTTATGACATATTTCAACTGCTAAAAGGCAAATACACTGCAGTTATCGTGGAAAATAGATCTCATAGCAAAAAGGTGTGAAAACTCCCGGTTCGTTTAGCGTTGCGATCTATTAGGAATCTCAGACATCGATGTCTCAAGCTTCTTGGCTCTTATCAATGAGATGTACCTAAGAGAGGCAACTCTAAAGGAACTTATGAAGCCATAGCTTTATGCATAATTTCAGAAGTCAGTGCATTTAGTATGTCTTTCCGTCCGTTTCTTTATTACTATACGTGTGTGACTTCTGAAAATGTTATTCACGTAACGCAACGCACTCCTTATTTTTACTTGTGTGTGTGTGTGTGTGTGTGTGTGTGTGTGTGTGTGTGTGTGTATGTGTGTGTGTGTGGTGTGTGTGTGGTGTGTATGTATGCATGTATAGATAGATAGATAGATAGATAGATAGATAGATAGATAGATAGATAGATAGATAGATAGTCACTAAATGCGACTAGGGTGTTAGGAAACACATTGCTAGAAATAAGAGCTAAACCGTTCTAATGCTGTAGTTAACGCAATTTAGCTTTTATTTCAAGCAATGTAGGTGTTTCGTAACACCCTAGTCGCATTTAGTGACATTTGTAATTCTTCTTTTTGCTGAACTGCTGTTTATATATCTAATTTCATACACATGTTATTGCCCAAAACACTTGCGAAAATTGCCGCGTATGGGTTCGAATGCAGTACTGGACAGTTGGAAAGTGATCTTAGTAATCATATAACCATATGGTTACTGTGATATCCTTTGTGTACTGTTTTATTACATATACACATATTTATTGTACCCTGGTTCTACAACATATCTGCATAGTTATTGCGCAAGTTTAAAGAGAAGTCTATCCGCTACGATCACCACCCACATTCTGCTTTACCTGGCAATTTTAGTGAAGTGAAGAAGTGGAAAACAAAATTAGAGACGGAAAGTATTGAACTTGCTATGAAGTGACGTAGTTTTGTAGTTGAAATGATGTTCTGTTTTGCCGAGATAAAGTTAGAGTAGCAGCATCAAGAGCATCAAGGATTATAAATGTGGATTTAGAGAAACAGTTAAGGTATATTGTATTTCCAGCTTATTATAGATATTTACCATATTCTTATCAGTTGGAAAACTGATTTCTGTAACAAGAGCGTATGTGACGTTTTAAGTTTTTTCTTCTTTCTAACGGAAAAGTATTTGGCCTTTTATGCTCACATTTGATAAATGCTTACACTGTAATGTTTGCTTGATATTTATTTCCAAAGATATAAGATAACTTTAAATTTCTAGTTGTTTTGTATCTTCATTAGTGTAATCGTTTCTGTGAATGGCACCTATACAATTCTGACTAAAGCGCAATCATATTCCAAGAGGCCATAGTTTTACAAGAAACGCTAGTTTGATAAGCCTTACGTATCTTTATATGACGTTTCAATAAGCTGAAGTAGTGGAAGTATTTGTGGGGATGCTGGTGAGCGATGATATTCATAATAAATGGAAATATTTGG
The DNA here is from genome assembly GCF_006345805.1 of Octopus sinensis. Lineage (NCBI taxonomy): Eukaryota > Metazoa > Mollusca > Cephalopoda > Octopoda > Octopodidae > Octopus > Octopus sinensis. The sequence continues at coordinate 55,999,805 of NC_043007.1, read as the reverse complement.
GAAACCCTTCTGTCTTCGTGCAGTACGTACATACATGTGTGCGCGCATGCTTGTGTGTGTGTGTGTGTGTGCGTATGCGTGTTTGTATACGTATGTAGACGTTGTGAACGCAGGTATTTCATGTCTATGTTATTATTTTCTTGTGTGAATATGTATGTGTGTATATATATATACCTTTATAACTTAGTATATATATATCATATACTTTTATATTTTTTATCTTTTTTCTTTTTACATCTATTAGAGTTACTTTCCTTTTATTTAACGGTTTTCCGTAGCGTATGTTGCCATTTAATAGCTCACGAGAATGTACCGTAGCTCTTCGCTCCGACATTCAAAACTCTGAGTACTAATAATGACAACCGTTTACTGTTTGCTCTATAAATTATACCGCATACATACATATATACATACATACATACATACATACATACATACATATATACATACATACATACATATATATATATATATATATATATATATATATATATATATATATATATTATATATATATATATAATATATATATTGATAATAATATGAATGCTTCTGGTACTATGACTTTATCAAACCGTGCAGAAATATTTAAAGGACACCTTTGACATTTTTAGTGACTTCTTTAGTGACGAAGACAATATTTTATAGGAGTTGTAGTTAATTCAATTTACATGAACATTTTACTTGGTTTTATTTTATTAAGCCCCTGAAAATAAATCAAATTAGAACCTGTGGTGATTTCCAGTAAGAATTTAGAATAATCGAACCAAATTCTGTAATGCATTAACCTAGGCACACTCCTTTGTTAGCCATTTCCACCACTTTTATGTCTGCTGTAATATTGATTTGTTAGTTTGGAATAAGACCATAAATTCATTGTATAATGTTTAGATCTTTATCTGAAGAAATAGTTGTAAACAAGGTTAAATGGCTTCAATCGAGACTAAAAGCCAGGTTACAGTCTCAACTCCCCAGGAGCATAATTTTTACTTTATAAAGCCCGCTATTAAGTCTGACTTTTATATTTCTTATTCATCCTGTCCTTGTGTATAATAACACTGCAGGGTACACTTTCATCTCTCTCAACATAATTATAAGTTTTGCTGGAACCTAATGATATGGAGATGGTTGTTCTGACGTCATGGGAATGTTGTTAAATGATAAAGTTCTTTCTTGGTTCCGTGACTCTGCCTGATATATGGATGTTCAATACAGCATCAAAGAGAATGTAGTGTATTTGTTTGCAATTGCGAACATAAATCTACTAAAAAATTTTTGAAAGAATTGTTGAAAAGCTTATGAAAAAAATTACAAACCAGCAGATCTGAGATGCTGCCTGGAAATTTCCTTTTGGAAAGGTTTATGTCACTGGGAAATTAATTCAAAGACTCTTTCTTTTTATCTTTTTTCAAAACAACAAATGACATACCTAATTTAATAACTTCATTTTATTTATTCTTTCTTGTTTTACCTTTTAACCATACGGGAAGACATAGCTCATTACCCTTTACAAGGCTTCTGTGTCTGGTAGGGAGAACGGAAAGAAGATATCCTCAAATCGAAAACCTGGCCCCAATGCTTACATCAGAGTGGATTCTACGAAAAACATCAAAAATACCAGGTGATGAGGTGGGGAGCGACTAGGACTACTACACGAGTGGGCCATGGTGGTATTTGAATTCAGAAGGCAGAGACTGGGGAAATATTGCAACGCATCCCGTCCAACATTTCTACAATTCTGCCAGTCCACTGCATTTGTACTTTATTATCAACTCTGAAAGGACAAAAGCAATGTTGTGTTCAGCGGTATTCGAACTCAGGTTGCAAAGTCGTGCCTATTAAAATAATGTTATTCCTCTTTCTCCCTTTATACTCTACAAATAGCTTCAAAACAAATATAAGCATGAGGTGAGACATCATAGAATAGAAGACGAAGAAAAACTGCATCCGTAGCCCTTCCAAGCCTTTTTGCGAGCGCGCGCGTGGGGTCAAGAAGCTCACTTTGCAACTTTAGTCCCAGCGTGGCACCTTGGGCAAGTGCCTTCTACTAACGCCCTAGACTGACTAATCTCTTGTAAGAAAATTTAGTAGACGCAAGCTGTGTGGGAGTCCATTATGAGTGTATGGGGGTGCTTTTATGCTTGTGTTGCTCCCACTCTACTCTTAACAATCGGTATTATTTTGAATACGCCCTTATAACTTAGCGCAACAAAAGGAGATAATGAAATATGTACTAGCCTTTTAAAAAATGATTAAGAACTGGGGTCATTTCGTTCGACTAAACCGTTCAAGGCGGGGCCCTTATAGAATCACTGTCCAATGACTAAAACAAGTAAAAGAAAATTTATAATACATAATAAAACTTAGAACAATATCGAATGTGTCTGGTTGAAACTTCTTAACATTACTTGAGGTTACTCGACTGATATAGCTAATATTACAGAGATGGTGGTATAATGTTACCTGGTGTAACTTCCTATAAATTTGTGTTATCTAGAAGTACTGAATTTTGTCTACAAAGAGTAGTTTCCATTTACCATTCCATGCATCACTTCTTCTGATGTAATGGTTCAGTCATAAATGCTAAGCTACATTATGCAATATTTCATGTATGTAGCAACGAATCTTAAAATATTTTTTATTGTGAACGTGTGAAATTTATGAGTGTTTTCTACTTTTTCAATTTGCCTTATAATCGGGGCATTATTTTTTTTCTGTTTTTTGTTTTACTTTTCCAAAAAATTCATCAATTTTCTCCTTTGAAACTATCTTTTATATTTCTATAGTTTTGTTCTACTGCTCTCAACAGACAACATTATATCTTCCTTAAGCATCTTGTTTTGTTTCAATTGTTTTTAAGCATATTTTTGTTATGCTATTTTTTTTTAGTTCTCATTTATATTTGTTGAATTGATTATCCTTTCTCTCGGGCAAATAGTGTATTTCCTACATTATTATATATTTCAGAACTTCTTTTGATTAATTTAGTTTTTAAGTTCTTATAGAATTGGTTATTTCGCTTGATCAAACTTTTTGTATTTTGATAATGTCAATGTTTGTTACTTTACTTATTTTATATCTTTTTTCTAGTGAATCTTTTTTTCTGTACGTCCAGAAATAGTTCCTTGTATAAGACCGTATAAATTTACATGATTATATCTTCGTGTTTTACTGAAAATATCTGCGTATACATACTTATGATGATAAAAAATTATAAATAACTCTTCAATCCTAAAGAACGTATGAAGACAACGCTTCACATTTGATACAGCAAAGTTTTGGCAATAGAATGTTAGGCAAAGCATGTATTATTTTCATTTGTATATTCCCCAACATTAGATACATTAGGGCAAACAAATTATAAATTACCTATAACAAACAATCAATCTATAGGTAATCCAAAGCTTTAAACACAAGCCCTTTTATTTCCAGCCCCGTGCAAGTGAGTGTTTAACAGATTGTTACAAGTTGTTCAATCAATAAGAGTACTCAATACATGTTCAAAGTTACAATCTCACAAGCTTTATAACGTGAATTTCAGGTTGCTGAATGGCAATCTTCGGACAATCTTCGTCTTTTTGAATTATTCACATGGTTGTTCTGGCTCGCATGATTTTTGCTGCTTATATTAGGTGATATATTCAATAAATATCAAATTTGAGTCACTCTTCACCTTTTGTCGTCAACTGAACATGTTTATGCACACGACAAAAAAAGGCGTTGCCATGACTACAAGACATTAGTCAGTCTGGTTTGTATTTTTAGTCAGTTTGTATTTTTTTACATTCTACTTGTTTTTAGGAATTATTTCATGCGTTACTGGAAATTGTTCTAATTTCTCAAAGCAAAAAATCATCACATTCTATAATCCCTCGTTTATCTTCCTGTTACCTTTTTACATAATACATTTCTACAAACAAAAACTGTTCAATGTCTAGTTTGGGGATTCTTTGTATAATTGGTCTAGGCTCGTTTGTGTATATGATCATTTTACGGTTGGATCTTTATATAATAGTTCTTTGTTGTGGTGTGCAACTGCAGTTAGCTTCTACAGTTTCTAAACTTACTGTTGAATAACTGAAATGCTTGTAGTTCTTGTTCCTAGGAGAAAACGGCTTCTGCTTATTTCCCAGCTGTTTCATCAGGTAAAAGTGAACTCTCCACTTGAACTTACTAATCACTGAGTAAAGCTACTTAAAAATAAGACTTAATAAACTGACGTTGCTGCTGTGGTACATTTTAAGTAGAAGAAAATACCATGAAACACGCAGCATATTTAATATCAAATAACCACGAAATTGTTAATGGAATTTGTTGATTGGCTAAAAATGTATTATATATACTTTCACATACACATATTTTATTACATTACTATAGGTTGTAAATTATTTTGGCTTGCTGACAATTTGACAGAATTTCTACAGTCTGTTGTTTTATTGATCCTTACTTAGTAGTAGTAGTAGTAGTAGTAGTAGTAGTAGTAGTAGTAGTAGTAGTAGTAGTAGTAGTAGTAGTAGTAGTTGTAGTAGTAGCAGTAGTAGTAGTAGTAGTGGTAGTAGTAGTAGTAGTTGTTGTTGTAGTAGTAGCAGTAGTAGTAGTAGTAGTAGTAGTAGTAGTAGTAGTAGTAGTAGTAGTAGTAGTAGTAGTAGTAGTTGTTGTTATTGTTGTTGTTGTGGTTAAAATTATTTAAGATAAATGGCTTTAAATAAGAAACGTAAGGTAAAAGTGATAAGCTTCGTAAATCAGAATTTTTTCTTAAGTCAAGCTCAGAACAGCATTTTGATTCTCAGTTGACACCATTTCAATTTCAATTTATTGCAATAGGTTAAGTTGTGCAGAAGAAAATGGTCCTGGTGATAATCTATTTACCCACCCACATCCAGTTCCCAATACAAGAACTGCTTTCTAATCACTGAAGATATCTAACGAAATATTTCAACTGAAACTTAATCCTGTATTACTTCAGTTCACGTAGTTGTTAGAAATAGTTAATAAACCACACATACGAATGCTAACTACAATAGACAATTATCATAACTTGAAGGATACCTATTTCTCATCCACGCCATGTCATAATAATTCAGATAATCCATGCTCTTTCTCAAACGCTCCGAGGAGTTCATGAGACATTTCCTTGCACTGCTAATTTCCCTTTCATCTCTCGAGATATTTTAGTAATGTATAAAGGGAAATGGTATTAATATCCATTAATACGATATGTCATCAATAGGTACAAATAGCAATGTCCATCAAAGAAAAGGATCAACTTCTATATACCTGTTTCTCATAACCCTAAAAAATACGGCTTTAGAACCTATATCAGAAATAATTTAAGCTATTACATACACTTTCCTTCCACATCTCTGATTCAACTTAAGCAATAATACTTTAGGAACAGTAATGTCAACGTAAGAGCAAGTTAATCAATTTCCTCGACCTCACTGAAATAAAGCGACGGGTGTTCAAATCCCACCAACATTGACATTGCATGTCATCCTTCAGAGGATCGATAAAATAGGGACCAGTACAGTAAGGGGCCAATATAATCAGTTCGGTGTTTACTATAGTATAAGGAATCAAGGTGGTGATACTTTGCGATATTCGATACGTCTGTCTGCATTCTGAGTTAAAATCTCGTTAAGGTCATATTAGTGCTTCATCCTTTAAGAATCAATAAACACAATACATGTCATCTGCAGTGACCATTTCCTCTCTCTTTCTCTCTTTCTCTCTATCTCTCTCCCTCTCTCCTCTCTCACCCTCTCTCTCCCACACTTTCCATTTATATTACAATCTTTCTATCTGTTTGCCTGTCTAGCTATCGACGTCTCTGTCTGATTATCTGTCTGTTTATCTATGTGTCTTTTTATCTATCTATCTATCTATCTATCTATCTATCTATCTATCTATCTATCTATCTATCTATCTATCTATATATCTATCTATCTATCTGTATGTCTATCTGTCTGTCTATCTTTTTGTCTCTCTGTCTGCCTGTTCATTTATATCTTTCTATCTATACGTATCTTTTTATATCTGTCTTACCGTATCAATCTATATCTATACCTGTCTAATTATATCTATCTATCCAGCTATTTATCCAGCTACCAATCGATCTATGTATCCATTTATCTACATATATAACTAACTAGCTACTTAGCCAGTTAACTCTGAAATGTCTATAATTTAAACCTCCTGTCTTTTTTACATACTGCCTGAAACTCGCGAATTGCTTCAACTGCTACACGGCAGAAAACTCAACTGCTTGCACGTTAATTTCACGTGTAAAAATTCACTTGGATTCTCAATAGAGAGACCTATATTAGAATATATTCTAATCCACCATATTAGAAACTATTAATGTTGTTGTTGTTGTTATTATTATTATTATTGTTGTTGTTATTATTATTATTATTATCATTAAGGCGGTGAGCTGCAGAAACGTTAGCGCGCCGGGCGAAATGCTTAGTAGTATTTTGTCCGTCTTTACGTTCTGAGTTCAAATTCCGTCGAGGTCAACTTTGCCTTTCATCCTTTCGGGGTCGATTAAATAAGTACCAGTTATGCACTGGGGTCTATATAATCGACTTAATCCGTTTGCCTGTCCTTGTTTGTCCCTTCTGTGTTTAGCCCCTTGTGGGTAGTAAAGAAATAGGTATTTCGTCTGCCGCTACGTTCTAAGTTCAAATTCCGCCGAGCTTGACTTTGCCTTTCATCCTTTCGGGATCAATGAAAATAAGTACCAGTTACGCAACTGGGATCGATGTAATCGACTAGCCCCCATCACCAAAAGATTTTCAAAGCCTTGTACCTAGAGTAGGAATAATAATAATAATAATAATTATTATTATTATTATTATTATTATATTATTATTATTATTATTATTATTATTATCAAGGAGGCGAACTGGTAGAATAGTTAGTATGCCGGATAATATGATTAATGGCATTTCTTCCAACTTTAAATTATGAGTTTATATTCCATTTTTCATCTTTTCGAGGTTAATGAAATAAGTACCAGTCATCGAATAACCCCCGCCCACAAAATTTGAGCCTTCGTGCCTATAGTAGAAAAGATTATCATTTTTATTTTGTCTATCGACACGTAATGTATATCGCTTCCATAAGTTAGTTATTATTTCTATTGCTACACCAAGTTGTATATTGAACATTAGATAGCTAATAAGTTTTCTCCATCTGTAGTCCATAGGGATTAAATTGGGCTTTATTTAGCAAACACGCCCACCAATTTTTGCTTAAAAAAAGAATGATGGTGGATGCAGATTGTTCGTCCGCTGAACTGAATAGCCAGCTATCTGCACAACGGAACAGAAAACATGTCATTTCAATGACAGCAGCAGCAGTAACAACAACAACAGCAATAACAACACAGCACGGGGTAAGTATGATGTTTATTTTCCGCTGCTAAAAATTTCAACACCGTCTTGACCGTCACAGGGACAACAAAAGAGAACAATGACAACAAGCAACAACAATACGAGCAAGAACACTGCCACCTCCAGCACTTCCACTGCCATCAACCCACCTCCAGCACCTCCACCACCATCACCCACCTCCACTATAACCAACACAAACATTAACACACCGGAAACAACTGAATGGAAATGGTTTCGCACAAGCGTGCTGTCGACTGGAGAAACTTGACGCGTAGGAAAATATGTTAAATGACGCCAAAGCGCACTTAACAAAGAACGAGAGAACATTATTTCTAAACACGCCAAAGGAAATACAAAATGATAATAGAAAAAAAAAGCTATTGTCAACAAGTGTATTTCATCAAAGGCCAGGAAACTGGAGTGGGCTACATAAGCCGGATCGAAAAATGCCTAAGATCAAGTCTGGTAGAATCAAAGTTTATGTCACTTGAGGAAGACACTTAGGTACAGTTGAGGTGAGATTCTCAATTGAAGAAAAAGCCAAGGAAAGTGCAACAATAACCCTCAAAAGTGAAGAATTGTGGATAATCCCAACATACCTCGGTCGGAAGGCGGTTAAAGTAAAGGTGGAAAAGATACCAACAGAAGTGTATACACAGCTGTTCGTAGTAGTCGAGGGCAAAAGGCCGAGATGCCACATTTATGGTGAAACAAACCACTTACAGGTTTTCTGCCCCATGCAAAGAAAGAAAACCCTCGATGCTGCAGATTCCTCTTTCACGACATCAGCATCAAAAGAAACAAAAACAGCACCAACAGCTTCTGTGCCTGAAGCAGCAGCATCCAAAATACTAACAGCATCAAAAGAAGGAACAACAGGAAAGATAAAGATATATTCAACAACAAAATGTGGTACAGGCATGCACCTGTACCACATTCGAGCAAAAAAATTAACATTCCCTGTACCATCGCAACTGAGAGAAGCTTCACCCACACAAATCAACCAAACCACCAGCTTAGAAATGCGTGAGTGTGCAGGCATACCTTTCACCACTGCCACAGATTTCTTCGACTGTGAAAATTCGTTTAGCGAGTAAAATATTTTAGAAGAAAACCACCAGAATGGATCCTGAAGAAGGGAAAAGAAGCAAATTATAAACATGAAAAGTGCGGTACAAGATTAGAAGCGAAAAAAAATTGGAGGAGACACAGAGCCAACAAACCATCTCACACACGCACATTCTACACCAACACAACTACAAACATCTCCAACACTATAAACATCACTAACATTGCAAACACCTCGACAAACGAAAACAGATAGTAATCCAAACAAACATGAACATTACTCCCAAGGCATCTTCAATTACACCTTATAAATAGCCAGGACAGAACGCCTGTCTCCGCAGAGAATTAGAGTGATTCGCTTCACACTCCTTCTCTCTGACAAACATGGCCTTTCTCAGAATAAGAAGTATAAATGCACGCAGCCTGAGGTCGCCTTGGAAAGAGGGTTACCTACTCAGTTATCTCAGTATAGATGTCATGGCTATCAGTGAAACCAGACTTTCTAATCGACAAGCTTTCATTCCCATTTTCGGTGGATACGACATTTATTTATTTCCATGTCAACTGGAAATAGAGTAAGGATGGAATTGTGGTGTTTTTCCGGAAAGTTCTGGATCTCAAGATAAGAGCCATCTTCCTGGACCCAGAAGGCAAGTTAGTGGTCTTGGATGTGAACAGTAGCGACGGGGTGCTATCGGAGTGGTGGCTATTTTTGCTCCGACAGGAGCGGGATAGCCGGGTATCTTCAAACGTCTTATAGTCAACTGGAACACCATCTTGGATGTGCGTTTAGATTGTGTGGGACTAGATGTTAAAAAAGAGGGGTGCTAAAGATTCGCCAACCTGCTCAGACGTTCTCAACTGACAATACTGACAGGTTTCTCGGATGTATTATCTGGACATGGACGAACTGCATCAGGTCATCAAGATCGTATCTAGATAGAGTAGTCTGTAGGTTAGTAGATAAGGATAGCATAAATTGTCCACTATTTAAAATCATTGGCGACACAGACCGCAAATTTGTAATCTGCACGGTAGGTTTTGTAGGTAGGGACCCAGTTATTGGAAGCTGAACGCGTCACCCCTGGCGTGCCAAGCTTACGGAGACCGGCTTAGCAACTTATTTAAGCGGGCAGTGACAGGGTCAAATGTCAACAACAAAAGATGAATGCCCGAAAAGGGCAATTAAAGTAGAATCAGTTGGGCTTAGTAAGGCATTAGCGATAGAAGGAAATAGAATAAAGGAAAACTTAGAAACTTAAAAGAGGCGCTTAAGAAAGGTATCGCGACCGACATGCGCGTAGCAAGATTAGCCCTGGACCAATTCTTCAACGCCAAGGTGTTAGCAAAGTGGTTAGCCAAAGTGTTAGCAAAGAGGTTGGCGCTTGTCGTCGAGGAAATGATTGATGATGCACAAACATGCGCCATCCCAAGCAGATCCATCCACGACGACTTCTACCTCATGAGATACATAATAGACAGGGTGGGCAAAAGAGCTGGCATAAATGGAATCCTGATCGATATGTACCAATCGATAAGGTCGACCACCTCTACTTGGCTGCCGTTCTCACCGCGGCCGGTTTCAGTCCTGTTTTCCGTGGTTGGATTGCCTCAATGTACAGCGATATCTGCTCGGTAGTCCAGGTGAGTGGTTACTTATCGGAGGCATTCAGCATCATGTAATTGGTCCGTCAACAGTGTCCCCTCCCATTCCTTCTGCATGTACTAACTCTACAAGTGGCTCTACTAGAGCCACTACAACGGAAATTAAAGGTGTCAGCATATGTGGAAGACGTCACCTTCATAGTGTCGAACACTAGGCATATGGCCTTGATCGATGCTGCTCTAAGAGAATAGTAGCTGGTGACAGGAGTAAAAATTACCGTAGAAAAGTCAGTGGGCCTTCTGTCAGTCAACCAGTGCGGTCTGTGGAAGTTCAATTTGGCGTTCTATAGAGCATAATGGTGTAGAAGTCCGACGTCGCTCTCAAGAAAGCTCTGGGCGTCAACGAGAATTAACTGGTTGGTCTATTTTGGAGGACCTTCTTTCAGGAACCGATGGATAATTTCCAGAAATCTCTGGGACTATTGCCAGTTTGGTACAAACCCTACAGGCATGGAAGTATCCGAGATGCACGCAGAGCGAGGAGATGCCCGAGCGATGAAACTGTTCTTCATGCTGTCACGTGCATGACGGATGCGGTTTTCGGTTGATTCTATTGTGAAAATCGTCCCGCCGCCTTCGTTTAGCCCGGAAGAGCAGACATTGTCCATTTACCTGCTAGCCTTTGCTAAAGAGGTTCTGTGGTGGACCCGATTGAAAGTGCTGAAGACAGATACTTTCCACTTTAGTCTAGCCCTCATCAACATTTTCAAGTTCCACCTGAAAAGGAAGGTGCAGGTAGAGAGGGAAGTGCATACTTCCAGCTACTTTGTTGAAAGCTGCGTGAATGCAGCAAGATTGGTTCGAGTGAACAGGCCAACTCTAAGCATGCACATGTAGATTGAAGGAAGACGATCTGGAAAGGGCATTTGCCCTAGTAGTCAGGACATCAGTGGTTTTGTGGGGTTTCTACGAGCAGCCCTAGGAAGTCGCCTTTTGGGAAATTTTTCGTTGTTGGAATTTGTATTGTTATCGTTTTTACTTTTTGTAAGCTTCTTTGTGTGACCTCACATTGTGTTTCCTGTACCGTCTCCAATGCTTTTGTGAAACTTTAGTGGTAAGTAAAGTAGTAGTAGTAGTAGTAGTAGTAGTAGTAGTAGTAGTAGTAGTAGTAGTAGTAGTAGTAGTAGTGGTTGTGGTGGTAGTAGTAGTAGTAGTAGTAGTAGTAGTAGTAGTAGTGGTTGTGGTAGTAGTAGTAGTAGTAGTAGTAGTGAGGCGATGAGCTGACAGAACCCTTAGCACGCTAGGCAAAATGCTTAGTAATATTTCGTCCGCTTTCCGTTCTGAGTTTAAATTCCGCCGAGGTCTACTATGCCTTTTGTCATTTCGAGGCTGATAAACTAAGTACCAGTTGGGCACTGGGGTACTATGTGATCGACTTACTCCTACCCCGGAATTGTTAGTCTTGTGCCAAAATTTGAAATCATTATTATCGTTAGTAGTAATGCCGCGAGCTGGCAGAAACGTTAGCACGCCGGGCGAAATGCTTAGCGGTATTTCGTCTGCGTTACGTTGTGAGTTCAAATTCCGCCGAGGTCGACTTTGCCTTTCATCCTTTCGGGGTCGATAAATTAAGTACCAGTTATGCACTGGGGTCGATGTAATCGACTTAATACCTATGTCTGTCCTTGTCTGTCCCCTCTGTGTTTAGCCCCTTGTGGGTAATAAAGAATTAGGTATTTTTTCTGCCGCTATGTTCTGAGTTCAAATTCCGCCGAGGACGACTTTGCCTTTCATCCTTTCGAGGTCGATTAAATAAGTACCAGTTACGCACTGGAGTCGATGTAATCGACTTAATCTGTTTGTCTGTCCTTGTTTGTCCCCTCTGTGTTTAGCCCCTTGTGGGTAGTAAAGAAATAGGCATGTTTTCTGCCGCTACGTTCTGAGTTCAAATTCCGCCGAGGTCGACTTTGCATTTCATCCTTTCGGGGTCGATAAATTAATTAGCAGTGAAACACTGGGGTCGATGTGAGCGACTATCCCCTCCTCTCAAGCTGCATCCTAGTGCCTATAATAGAAAGGATTAGTATTGGTGGTAGTAGTAGTAGTAGTAGTAGTAGTTGTTGTTGTTGATTCTTATTAAGGTGGCGAGCAAGAAGAATTGTTAGCATGCTGGTCAATATGATTAATGACATTTATTGTGGCTTTACGTTCTTCATTCAAATTCTAACGAGGTCGGCTTTAACTTTCATCGTTTCTGAGACGATGAAATAAGTATCAGTTGAGCACTGGTGTCGATAAAATCGACTAGCCCCCTCCCACGAAAATTTCAGTCTATATTAGAAAGAATTATTATTATTATTATTATTATTATTATTATTATTATTATTATTATTATTGAGTGAGAGAGCAGTTCATGCCATCAAAGTGACACTGGGGTAAAATATACGAAGCCCAATATACCCATCATGACTACCCGTCTGATAAAGGTACACCAGGCACATGCATCACAACCATATGTACGCGACATGGTGATCTCATATCAAGATAAACTGCACATGACCTTGCAGGTGGGGCCCAGTTAGAATTTTCTTCAGGTTGAGTAGCCCATCCCGCTCAAACGGTCCCTGAATAAAGGTTGTTTAAGGATGTTGAAAAAACCACCCATGTCTCCAGAGGTGAATTATTCAAATCCCCAAAGAATCCCTCTCAACACATGGCTATGATGCTCCCTCACTACTTCTGCTCGTGATCAGAGATGCACATATCGTCAGCCACTAAGGGACATGCTCAACTGGTTAAGGTCAAACAACTGACAAGCAAATCCGTGGTATTGAGCAGAATATTTGCTGTAGCCCATCTTTTATACCAAGACAAAACAATGTACATGATAACGCTTCCAATCAGTTAAGATCAGAAGCCATGAGAGCCACTGCCTGGTACTGCATCAGGGCATTATTATTATTATTATTATTATTATTATTATTGTTGTTGTTGTTGTTGTTGTTGTAATTATTACTATGAAGGCAGTAAGCAATCAGAATCGTTAGCCCGACGAATAAAATGCTTAGCTGCATTTCTTCTAGCTTTACGTTGAGTTCAAATTCCGCTGAAGTCGACCTTGCTTTTTATCTTTTTGGCGTCGATAAAATAAGTACATGTCGAGCTCTGGAGCAGCTATAATCGACTAGACCCCTACCCCGAAAATTGCTAGCCTTGTACCAAAATTTGAAACCAATATATTTAATACTGCGAAAAGGCGGAGAGCTGGCAGAAACGTTAGCACGCCGGGCGAAATGCGTAGCGGTATTTCGTCTGTGTTATGTTGTGAGTTCAAATTCCGCCGAGGTCGACTTTGCCTTTCATCCTTTCGGGGTCGATAAATTAAGTACCAGTTACGCACTGGGGTCGATGTAATCGACTTAATACCTATGTCTGTCCTTGTTTGTCCGCTCTGTGTTTAGCCCCTTGTGGGTAATAAAGAAATAGGTATTTCGTCTGCCTTTACGTTATGTTGTGAGTTCAAATTCCGCCGAGGTCGACTTTGCCTTTCATCCTTTCAGGGTCGATTAAATAAGTATCAGTTACGCACTGGGGTCGATGTAATCGACTTAATACCTATGTCTGTCCTTGTTTGTCCGCTCTGTGTTTAGCCCCTTGTGGGTAATAAAGAAATAGGTATTTCGTCTGCCTTTACGTTATGTTGTGAGTTCAAATTCCGCCGAGGTCGACTTTGCCTTTCATCCTTTCAGGGTCGATTAAATAAGTATCAGTTACGCACTGGGGTCGATATAATCGACTTAATCCGTTTGTCTGTCCTTGTTTGTCCCCTCTGTGTGTAGCCCCTTGTGGGCAGTAAAGAAATAAGAATCGGAGATACGCTGGACAAAATGGTTAACGGTATTTTTGTCTTTACATTCTGAGTTCGAATTCAGCCGTGGTCGCCCATACCTTTTATCCTTTCGGGGTCGGTAAAATAGGTATCAGTTGAACACTAGGGTCGATGTAATCGACTTTACCCCTTTCTAGCAAAATTCCTGGCTTTGTGCTTACAGTAGAAATGATTTTTAATATCAGTTTCAGATTTTGGCCCTAGATATGCAATTTCGATGGTGTGGGTAAGTCAGTTACATTGACCTCAGTATTCCGATGATACTTATTTTATCCATCCCCAAAAGGATAAAAGGTAAAGTCGACCTCGGAAGAATTTAAACTCTGAACGTAAAGATGGACGGAAATGATTATGAACATTATGATTTAAAGCGGCTACATGGCAGCATACCTTTTGGCTCTTTACACCCTGAGTTCTAATTCTACTGAGGTCGACTTTCTATTTCATCATTTGGAGATCAACAGATGCCCAGTTCTAAAGAATTGCTGTCTTGTGCTGAAATTTTAAAAAATATACTTGTAGTTGTCGTGGCTGATACCTATTCTCAAAGATTCGCTGTTTATGAGTCGGAGTTTATTGTTAAACCAATGATGATAATTTTCTTCGGAACAAGAAACCATCTATCGCAGATAAGCCAACTAAACACTCGTTGATTACTTTAAATCCAACTGTCTGTCTTTTGTAATATTGCTTTCATTTTAGCCGGTACAACCAGGTTTTTTTAAGTTTTCAACGAATACCGGGAATCGTGTATCAGACTCGACTTGTAAGTTACTTTTAGCCTTAAGATACTCGCCCTTATATTATCAAATATATTATCAAATTTTATATTATTAAAAATATTATCGAATATATTTTTCTATTTTCATTCAAGATTAGCGAGAAGAAAAAAAAAAGCAACAACAATTTTATCTACATGTAAGCAAACACTCTGACATTTTTTTTTTTTTTATAATCGTTTGAATTAGTTCGGATCCCCAATTACTGCATGTTTTATCAGTTCGAGAATAAAGAAAAGCAAAGATTGCCTCGGAAAGATTTGAACTCAAAAAGAAGTAACTATATTCTCTCTTGAAAAGTATTCAGTATGGCATTCTTCTGCTATTTAATACCACACTATATACTCTGTAATTAGATTATACAGTGCGACCTCAATTTCTTTCATGAAGTTCCTTCAATGATAGTGAATAAAGAAGTTGCTTAAGAGGCATTGTGAAAGTTTAATTTAACAAAATATATAAATGTTGCTATAAATATTAGCATTTTATGTTCAAAGTGTTTCAATGAATTCTGCATTTGCTTAGAATATTTTCTTTTACCTGCATTCATAAACAACTTGTATTATTGATATAATGCTTGTGTAACATCAAATTTTGCCAGAGGGAGGAAGTAAACTCAAGTCTTGTTAATTGCGAGAAGAAACACAAAATTCTCTAACTAATAAATTTATTCACAGAATTTCAAATGGAACATATTATTTCACCAAAGCTGAATGGAATGGCTCATAATCAGGTGATCCAAGGAATTGTGGGATAAAGGAACGAAGAATTAAAGAGATTTGCTCCTTAAATGGTTCTTTTGGATGTGCACAAGATTGGCAATATCCATTCATTTTACAGATATTAGCAGTGTAAGCGAAGAGAAATGAATTGAACCTGAAATCTTTGTTACTCATTTATTCCTTTAGGATACTTACCGAATCTGATGTCAATAACATATCATGAATAAACTGACATTGACCAGACTCCTGCCACTTATTTCTTGAAGTCAAATATAATTGAAATTATACCTAGAAAATAAATCATGCCGGAATATTATATGGTTTCAGCAATAGAATGGGCTCTGCGTTATAATCCTGCAGGATTTTTCACACGTCACTTTGTAATGTAGATGTTTTTCTTGGGCTATTAATATATTTAAATGAACGAAGCGATGAATCTTTATAACTTGCTAGAAATATCAACCAAATCTATTACAGACGTCTCCCTACTGTTATAAAAAAGAATATTCTATAGAAATGAAAAACAGGGTGGTTACAGCTGGAGCTCCTTTGATGTTGCATTAAGGTTGATGTGAGAAGTAACAATAATATATTTTTTATAAAAACCAGAACCAAACGAACTCTTAATTCCTTCCCCCGTGTGTATGGCTGCTCCTACAAGTCCGGTCACTATCAATACCCTGGAGAAAGATAGTCACCTTTAAGACATTAAAGAAAGATTAAAATCATCAGATGTACTCTGGCGATTTAGTTGTCTATTTCCAATGTTGTAATACACTTTCCT
>NC_043007.1:55971061-55978561 GCF_006345805.1 Octopus sinensis | reverse complement strand
GCGGTGGTGGGGGACAAACACATACACAAAGACACACACTCTTAGATATATATATATGTAAGACGGGCTTCTTTCAGTTTCCGTCTACGAAATCCACTCACAAGGCTTTGATCAGCTCGAGGCTATAGTAGAAGACACTTGTCTAAATATCACGTTTGGGATTTGTGATCACGTGTGTGTGTGCGTGTGCGTGTGTCTATGTATGTATGCATATGCAGAACATGGAGGCTCGATTAATAGCATAGAAGTTAAAGTATTATCGACACAGAATTGACACGACACTGAGACAGATTACAGAGGCTTCACACATAGCAGTAGACAGACCGATTCTCAATAGAAAACATGAATGGAACAGTGACACCCACAACCACACCACACCACATGACTAAAGACAGAAGGGATGATAAGAGAGAATAATACATAGAAATAATAGATAAAAGCATACATGGTAATAGACATATATACACTTATCTGTGATACTTATGAGAAATAGATACAGATATATTAGATATTAATAAATATATAAACAGATAAATAAATAAATATATAAATATATTTCTTAGACACCTGTGATAAATATAAGATATAGAGATAGAATAAATAAATCTATATAAAAGGCATGGATACATGCAACATACAAAGTGAACCCATACACACACACACACACACACACTCACCCAAGAAATTTCAGGGACGACCTCAACAATGTTAACACGACTAACAACGAGAACAGCAGTGGCGGTGAGAACTATGGCAATAACAACTCCCACGATGGCCACACTGCGGGCAAACACACATACACAGAGGAATACAGGAACTGTACTGCATTTTCAGGTCTGAGGACAGCAGCAACACAATGGGGTGAGAGGATGAGGCTGAGGGGAAGGCCACACTGCTGCTAAAACTATGACACACACACAAACACACACACACACACAAGGATACAAACGCATGCACACATAAGGATACACATCTTAGAAGAACAGAATGAAGTGGAGCAAGAACACACACGAAAACGAAAAGTGTCCCTGAAGAGGACCCAGATGTTTGACGATAAATTTCGGGACAATAGACATGAGTTAAAATAATGTATTAGTTTGACGCTCCACAGAAAGGAACACAGAAAGAAACAGGGAGAGAAAATAACGAATGTGTAATGGCTAGCGATCTATCATGGTAAATGCCGGACAGAGGGGTCACACAGGAGAGCTAGGAAGAAGGGGAGATAATAAAGTAGTGGTGATCCCAGAAAAAGGTGCACGTGCATGTGTATAAGAGAGCATTAATAGCGTGTGGAAAAGGGCTGGTGACCTTGACGTGTGCGCGTGTGCATGTGTAGGTGTGTGGATGATGGTGTGGGTGCTGGAAGTGATCGGTGCTAGTGCGTGCGTGGTGGTGTGATGTGGTGTTGTGTGGTATGGTGGTGCGTAATGTGGTGGTGCTGGGATGTGGAGGAGGCGAAAGTGGGGAAAGCAAAGGTGGGTGTGGGTTAGGCTGAGGGGTAGAGGTGAGTTATGTGGGAGTGGATGTAAGGGATGGGATGGATAGGGAAGGTGGGGTTGGATTGTGTAGGGTTGGGATTACGAGGAAGGGGTGACACGATGAAGAGAGAGGGGGATGGGAGAAGGTTGGTAGGAATGAAGAGAAGAGAGAATGAGGGTAGGAGTGAAGAGGAGAAGTAGGAGTCAGAGCAAGAGCTTAGAGGTGGGTGGGAGGAAGTAGCTGTGAGAGGAAAAGAGGAGATGGGAGGAGGGTTAGATAAAGAGGGGGAGGGTTAGATGAAGGGAGAGGAGAGTTGAGCCCATGTGACCCAAAGCAGCGAAGAGAGAAGATTAATCCCTGTTCACAGCGAAGACGGGAGTCCGGATGGCCCCTGTGCAAGGACAATCCGAACCCAGACAGGTGTTGCAAAGAGTGACCGGTAGAGCGGAAATTGCGTGAAACCGGGGTGTCATTGCCGAGTCGGACTCGGAGGTGTTCCGCGAACCGGTCAGCCAAGCGACGTCCCGTTTTCCCGATGTATAGAGAAGGTCAGAGAGAGCAGGAGACGCAGTAGATAACAT
This sequence comes from Octopus sinensis, assembly GCF_006345805.1. Taxonomy (NCBI): domain Eukaryota; kingdom Metazoa; phylum Mollusca; class Cephalopoda; order Octopoda; family Octopodidae; genus Octopus; species Octopus sinensis. The sequence continues at coordinate 55,976,498 of NC_043007.1, read as the reverse complement.
CGCTATATATATATACCTATGCTAACATGACAGTCGGTCGAGATAGTTAGGACTATGCATTTCTCGAAGCCAGATTAATTTTAACTGAGTTAGAATTTTCAATTCATAATTAAAATTTAGGAATAATGGTAAATTTTCGTTGTGCCGGTGTGAATCAAATGGCTTACATTACAGACGTTGTCTATATGCTGATCTTTGAGATAAAAAAAAAGAATTCAGATGACGAAAGGTGCTTTAGATCTGTACGAAGTGTAAACCACTTGTTAGGATCATGTGTTTTTCAGAATCACGGGAGATTGAACGGTGTTCATTTTGTTGCCTAGATTGGTCTGAATAAGTTAGAAATTGAGACGCCATATAAACTATTGAAGAAGATGGACATTGGATAGTGTCTGGGTCAACAAATATATCTTTGGCAGGTTTGGTTATGTAAATTCATTATACTGCAATGATGAAAGAGTGAAACAAAGAGACAGATAGGAAATTTTATAACATTTAGATAATTACATTGCTTTAATGTTAATGACATATATCAACTAAAATATATCTTAGAATAATAATAATAATAATAATAATAATAATAATAATAATAATAATAATAACAACAACAATAAAACAAGTAGAAATGTAATTAAAATTGAATACTTCAAAACAAAAATAATGATAAAATCTATTTCAATGATAAAATTAATTTTATAATTTATTCAAGTCCTATAGTTCTATTTTTATTCTATCAGCAAATTCGTTTCTCGACTAACACAACACAAATCAATAACTTGTTCTTTAAACTTGTCACTAAATATCAATTTTCACTGACAGTTTTTTTTTTATATTTCTCTATTTTCTCTGACTGCCATCAAGTGATAATTTAGTTACTGCATATTGTATGATATTTTTGACAGTATATTTACCAACATTACTTTCTATTAGTCTCACCCCACCCCTATGGTTGGTTCTGACTTTAATTGTCGATTCTAAATTTCATTTACAAACGTAAAAACATTTCATTCTCTTTAGAGAACATCACTTCACTGAAGAACTCGGGACCCATGTTTACTTCTACAAAAGTCATAGACAAAAAATTAGAGACAGTATCAGATCAAGGACTCCACATCTCTGCCTTCCAGTCATTGTTATTACGGTTGTTTTTTGTACCCAAAAGCACTGGTTAGTATTGTTTGAGTTGGCTGCGATTGGACATCAATACCTTCAAGCTAAGATTGTTGTAGCTCGTAATAGTTTCTTAATTTTGATTTTACTAACAATCTATTTTTTGCATGGTGCCTGTGTTATTTTTACTCCACCAGAAAATACTTGACACCACAGATGTGTGAGTTTTACCTTCAAGCTGTCTGTTTGATGTTTGAAGTATACTGAATCTCCCTTCTTTGTCCATTTTTTTCATCTGCTATGTTAATTCTTTTGCAGTAGAGCATTAATTTTGTGGACGTTGTTCTTCCTTTCACGTGCTAGCTGTTTCATGTTAAGTCTTCCTATTATTCTTGAGACCTTTTCCGTCAGTGTTTTCTTCGACAGGTTGTATACTCACTCTGCTCAGCAATCATAATTTCTTTCTCGTCACATAACAAAATAGGAGTGCCACTGGTTGTTACTGGTATCTGTTCTCGTGTTTCCAGAACTGTGCATAAAGCGATTTCTCTGCCGTTTTGGATTTTTGATTGACGGCGGTTTGGAAACTGTGGTTTGTTGTTTTTGTTGCTATCTCGATTCTTATCATTACTTTCATTTCATTGCTTAGCCTTTCTGTTTCTTCAGGGCAAAAGGCTTTAAAGGGTCTTTCTACTACGACAAATGTTGCGACTAAGCAGTTTCCCCCGCATCGTCAATCTTTAACGCATTCTCTCGGCATATTCAATTACATTATTTCTTGGGGAAATTTTGAACCTGGGTTCTCATTCCTAAAGTATTTTTCGATGTTCTTCTTCTTATTAAGGTCACTGTCTGGAATCGAACTCGGAATCTTAGGGTTAGTAGCCCGCGCTCTTACCCCATATGCCCGTGGGCAATTATGGAGCGAGTTTTAGGGCATATAAATCTAATATTTTCCTATTCTTCCTTAATACCGGTTCCCATATGCTAGTCATATCTGCACTCGGTCTGCTTAGGAGGTTGTTGTGTCCTAGCATATGTGCTAAATATAGAAATGTATGTGCAGTTTCAGTCTAGCTCTGTGGTCTTTGTGAATCATTTTGACATATAAATCTATTTTGACGTCCCTTGACCACAAGTCGCATTCCGATAGTTTTGAGTTTTTTATTATTTTTTTTCACTTGCCCATATTGCAATACTGATATGAGAACCAGTCACAAATCTAAGGTTTCTGATGCCTCTTATAATCATTTGCATTTTTGCCCCACGTACTGGAGAACACTGGATAGGTAGAGGTATGTTTGACAATTTCAGCCTACATTTTGGTTGAGTTCTTCGGTTGAGCGGATTTCTTTGAATATAGATTCAGGGTAGATTCATCCCTATACCATCGTTTTTAAAGCATAAATGCATAATTTTGTATTCACTGTGGCAAAGAAACACATTTTTGTCTCAGAGAATTCTCTCAACTACTTCTTATCTGTTTGCAGCAACTTTTTAAGTCAAAAAATTGTTATGTTTGTTGAAAAATGAAGGCAATTAACTTTAACACAATTACTATATAAGCGATTTAACGTGCATATGTCGCCACTGTTGTTGTTGTTGCTCATATTGCTATCTTAAAAACTACCTGTTAGACCGTTCAGAGTATTTTTACATCATTAATTGCTCCTTTAAAAGGTTCATTCTTTTCTTCTTTTTGTTGAGTTGTGAATTTTGACTTTGTGTTGTTTTTCCTCGTTAGTTGTTGTGATGTTTTGTTGTAACCTGTAAATTTTTAAAGTGAAAAGTATAAGTGTAAATACATTAATAAACGTCTGAAAAAGGGAGCCTATTTTAATTATCTCACCCCTTTCCTGATAGAATACTTCGTGGAGCATGCTCTCCACGAAGTATTTTAAGAATTTTCAACAAGTACTCTAAGGAAAATTTAATTTCATAATGGTATAAATATGGCATACTCTCAGAGCATTATGTATGCACGAATGTACACTTTGGGAATCTATAATCCTTTCTATTATAGGCACAAGGCCTCGAATTTGTGGTAAGGGGGATAGTCGATTACATCAACCCCAGTTCTTGACTAGTACTTATAATTTATCGACCCCGAAAGGATGAAAGACAAAGTCAACCTCGGCGAAATTTGAACTCAGAACGTAGCGGCAGACGAAATACCTATTTCTTTACTACCCACATGGTGCTAAATACAGAGAGAACAAGAACAGACAAACGGATTAAGTCGATTATATCGACCCCAGTGCGTAACTGGTACCTATTTAATCGACCCCGAAAGGATGAAAGACAAAGTCGACCTCGGCGGAATTTGAACTCAGAACGTAGCGGCAGACCGCTAAGTATTTCGCCCGGCATACTAACGATTCTGCCAGCTCACCGAATTTTTGAGAACCGATGATACAAATTATTATTATTATTATAGTAGTAGTGTATAGAATATATACATGTATATATATATGCGCGTGTGTGTGTGCGTTGACCCAACATATATTTTATGCTTTCTTTCAACATAAAAATAATGATCTTGATGCAATTTGAACACAGAATGTAAAAGAACAGAATTCAATTTCTGCCACACGTGATGATAAAGATTATGACGAGGGTGGTGTTGCTGCTGCTGCTAATGATGATGATAAGAAGAAGAAGAAGAAGAAGAAGAAGAAGAAGCGGAAGAAAAATTTAAAATTATTTCCTAATATTTTATTAAATATTTTTCACCATACAATATATATTCATATATATATATTCATATATATATATATATATATATATATTATATATATATATATATAGTTTTTTTTCTTATTTCCAGATTTACATTTTTAAGCTTAAGAAAAACATGTAGAATATGACTAAAAGTCTAAACAGATCTTCTTGATTTGTTTCTGTTGGTTTATATTCGCATTTTCTCTTTTTTATTTATTTTATTTTATTATTGACCTCTTCATTTATTCTTGACATCAAACATCCTCTTTCAATACATATTTTCACCATTTTTTTTTTATTGTCCATTCCTTATTTATTCTTTTACCAGTATTTTTTAAAATTTTTCTATTGGAACTATGTGATTTCTTTTCATTTTTTTTTGCGAAACCTCTTGCCAAGTGATATTTTTTAATCATTTTTTTTTTAATTATACTTTTATGTCAATAAAACAACATAAAAATGCATAACAAATGAGTAACCAGGAGTAAGAGACAGTTTGGAATAATCAGGTAAAAAAAACACATTGGAGAAGTTTTCCCTTTGATGTTATTTTTCAGTAAAACTTTGCTCTTTTTCTTTTTTTCTTTGTTTATTTTTACTTTTGTTTTTCCAATAAAAGAAAGAATTGTATATGTATATATATGTTTTATATAAGATGTTACTTCTTTATCTTTCATGAAAAAAGTATTTATTCATTTATTTTGTTTTGTTTTGTTTCATGTTTTCCCCCCTTTCAAAAGTTGCCTTGTTGACACAGATGTTTGTTGTGTTTGAAAATTGTTGTCGGATATGATCAGTCTCACATATAAATATATTTATTTGGTGGAGTTGTTAACAGTGATTGATTTTGACAAAGCAATGAGACCAAAATTGTGTATGTTGGTAGGGAGAAAAGAGTATATTCGATGGAATTAAACCCAGTAATTTACTGGTATTAATTTAAGTGCTACACTTAACCCCAAAATATGAAAAGGCAAATTTTGCCCTGGCAGGATTTGAACTTGGAAATGAAAGGAACCAAATTAATTATATGTGCAATGATTATAACAACATATCATCCCAAGTGCTAGCCCCTCAAATATAAAGCAATACAGCCAAAGGCAATTTAAATATTTGACCAGAACTAAAGATGGAAATAATCAGGACACTTACTGCTGTTGAACTATAATAGACAGATTGGTCTGGAGTGGAGTGTTGCACTTTCATACTTGTAAAATAGAAAATGTCGAGTATTCCACTTGCATCATTTCCAGTTGGCTTTTATTTCTAATTATTACTTCATCATAACTGAATTTCAGCATAAATTTTCTTCAATAATACTGTCTATTGTGTATGTCAACTTCAGCAATTGTGCAACTATGTTACAGTTATAAAGCAGAAACTTTTACATTGCCAGGCTTTACTTAAACATATATCTAATCTAGCTCACATATGCATACATACATTGTATATTTATATATAATTTCCTGATAATGTTTTATTTTATATTATATCATATATATCATATGTGCATGTATGTGTGTGTATATATATATGTAGGCGCGGGCATGGCTGCGTGGTTAGGGAGCTTGCTTCCTAGCTATATGGTTTCGGGTTCAGTCCCACA
>NC_043007.1:55966061-55968561 GCF_006345805.1 Octopus sinensis | reverse complement strand
AATTTCTAAAATTATTAATATAACTAATGTGTCAGGACATTGGATTAGTGCAATATACTCAAAGAAAACACATAATTACATAGAAAAGCAACAATTAGAAATATTGCACAGACACAATAGTGGTATTTTGGAAATACACCTTATGGAGTAATTGCAGAGATCTGACAAACCGACAAACATTGCTCTCAAACAAATTCAACGTTCAATAAAAGTCAATAACATTAACATTTCATTGAAAGAAGGTAAACTGTAGATGGAAATTGTTGATGAAACATTTGTTGCTGTGTTTTCATTACATTACCATTCTATGTATTTTCCACTATCTCATATCCACCAGTTGCTCGTATTTCTTTAATATTTTGCATGTTTGTGTTCTTGTACACAAATACATATACACACACACATACACCCGCATGCACACATACAGGCATATACATATATACATTTATACATATGCATATGTGTGTGTGTGTGCATGCATGAGCGTGTGTTTAAATATATATGTGTATATATATATATGTATATCTGATATATATACAGGGTGCTCCAAAAATATGTATACACATTTTAACAGCTGATAGTTAACTTAATTTTCATTTCTTTTTAGATTTAATCCCTTAGATTATGATGTTAACAAAGAAAATTATTTTAAAGTACTACTTAAAACTTTGAAAATGCAGTCATAGTGTAAAGACAGTTTAGAAAGGAATTCCAAACACATCCCAATTATGCTGGCTATCCTCACTGGAATTAAAGGTAAGTTTGAAGTAGATGGAGCTTTTCAGAATATACACATGAATCTTTTTGGAAGACCACAGAAGCTGATGAGCCCAACAAAGCAAGAAAGAGTACTAGAATTGTATTCCCAGAAGATCTGTATTCAAGAAGATCCATGCAGTAAATGAGTCATGATAAGAATTACAAATTTCCTTGTGATTGGAAAAGTTACATTCCAAGAACAGTTCAGGATCTCAAAGAAGGTGCTGACTGGAGAATGAAGTTATGTGAGGAGTACTTGGCAAGATGTGAAGTAGATGCAGACATTTCAGCAAAGATTGTTGAGAATGATGACATTATATCTAAATCACAATTGCACATACTGTGGACATTCAAATCCCCATATTTATGTTAAAGGAAGAGGAGTTACAGTCTGGTGTGGTTTATCACTAAAAGGATTCATTGCACCATTCATTTTCAAAAGTACTTTGACAGAATGGAGCACTTCCATACTGCCATAGTAGACCTTTCCCATGAAAGTCTACTTTCATGAGAATTTGCCAAACAGATTGACTGGGTAAAACAAAATGGCTCTGTAGAATGCATTGCATATTCATTGATCATCACACACTAGACAATATTTATGAAGTTACTTAAAAGATAAAGTTTACGGTACACAACCAACAACAGTCAATTAATTAAGAGCAGCCACTGAATAGCCAATCACAAGAATGCTAAATGAAATGTTTCTTGGTGTCTGCGATTTCATTACTTTGCATTATTGGCTGTACCTGTATTAGATAGGCAATAAGTCTTATAACAAATAATCATAGAAAATATAAATTCCCTATGTATACTATATTAAATTTAGAAAATGAAATATATTATAAAAAACCCTAAATATAACATAATTCAGTGTGTGTATGTATTTTTGGGACACACAGTATACATTCTTACATACATACATACATATATCCATATCCACATATGTATGTGTGTGTGTATATATATATATATATATATATATATATACACACATGCATATGTAGAAATGCATATATGGATAGAGAGATATACATGCATATATGTGTGCATGTGTATATATATATGTGTGTGTGTGTGTGTGTGTACATTATAATATATATATATATATATATATATATATATATATATAGCATCTCTGCACATACACACACACCTATATATATATATGCATGTATACACACCATATGTATATATATATATATATATTCATAAGTATAGATGACAGTATATATATATATATATATACATATATGCGTATTATGTATTATGACTGTATACATATATATTGTGTGTGCGTGTGTCAGTGTGTGTGTGTGTGTGTCAGTGTATATGTAAGAATATATATTTATTAGTACTTAAATAAGACATGGGTTTGGTCTGTCAAGAATTCTAGGAATGTTAAAGCCAAAGTTTACCCTGGTTTCCATGGCATGAGAGTGACTGAATTTACAACACTTACACCTGAAGAGGATGCAGGAAAGTTACAACATTCAGTTTTCAGCTATTCTTCGAAATAATTTTTAGCTATTTCTTGATTGTAAGTGCAACATTCCAGACAAAAGTCATGTAATTTACATACATATAAAATGTATATTTTACACATGTCAGGTGCATGTATAATTGCATATATATCATATAGATGTATGTGTATCAGTAAAATTACATATGTATATATATATATAATATATATATATATATATATATATTATATAGGTATATATATATATATATATATATA
>NC_043007.1:55943561-55961061 GCF_006345805.1 Octopus sinensis | reverse complement strand
AGAGGTGGACATTCGATTAGATCGACCCCAGTACACAACTGGTACTTAATTTATCAACCTTGAAAGGATGAAAGGCAAAGTCTACCTCAGTGGAGTTTGAACTCAGAATGTAAACAGATGAAATACCACTAAGCATTTCGCCCAGTATGCTAACATTTTTGTCAGTTCACCTACATATATATATGTGTATATATATATATATATATATATGGCTGAAAATTATAAAATTATGGATGCTACAATATATATATATATATATGTATATATTTTGCAGCATCCATGATTTCATAATTTTTCGCCATCCATGAAAACGTGCTAAAACATGAACAAATATTACATTGCTTGGAAACAGGTAATGGATTGGTAACAGGGATTGCATCTAGCTGTAGAGAAATTGCCTCAATCCCATTTGACCCATACAGTAGTGTAATTAAAATGATGATGATGATGATGTTGTCGTTGATGATGATGTTGATGACGAAAATGATGATAGTGATGATGATTATGCCATATCCCTTTTGGTACTGATATATATATATATATATGCAGAGATAAAGAGGAAGAGAGATAGATAGATAGATATACATACATTATATATATATATTATATATATTATATATATATATAATATATTATATATATATTATATATATATATAGATGTGTGGTGTGTGTAGATATAAATATATAAATATATATCTGTATGTATGAGTATTCATTTTCACAGACACTTGTGTGTGTGTGTGTGTGTGTGTGTGTGTGCACGTGCGCGTGTGCGCACCTGTCTGTCCATCATTAGAATCCTTGATTATACTCAAACATACACATGTGCATACACATGAACATACACACACAAGTGCACACACACGCATACACATGTTTATAAGAGGCAATATTATAAATATTCCCAATATATAAGCAAAATCATTTATATTTAAATGCTTTAAAACCTTTTCAAATATATTAAAACATATAGCAACAAGTTTAACATTACTAGTTATCACATAATGATAGTAGGATAAAGTCTTCTTGCTGAATCTGGTAAATATGAATTGATTAAAGAATTTCTGGTACTTAATTCAATGATTTACAATGTTTTTACTTGTTTTGAATAAAGAAATTTAATGTTGCAAACTAAATTTGTTAATTTATATGATTTGTGATATGGGAACAAGGTCAACTTTAAAGGTAATAGATATATTACTACTAATTGATTTGTCAAGTTCAGAGATAATTGTCCTCAGTATATGATTCATGCCTATTTTATAGACTCTGAAACATTAAAGTCTACAACAACCACTTTGAAATTTAAAGCCATTATAGAAAGGTGTTATGACTACCTGCTGCAAGGCATTTTGTCTGGTATCCTACAATTCCTAGCACACCATTACTTTGTAAAGGTAAAAATATTAGCAGATTAAACAATCAAGTAAATTGTTTGCAGTTCTTCACTGATATCTATTTTGGTCAACCCTCAATACTGAAAGACATAGTTGACTCAAGTGTAATTAGAACACAGAACATATACAAATATCAATATCAGTATAATAGAAAAGATTGCAGGTAAAAACATATTTCTTCCAACTCTTTGATTATTTGCTTTCTTTGAAAAAGGGTATCTTTTCTGAAATAGTAAAGGACCATTAAACAGTATGAGTAAGGTATTTTCTTTTCTCTTTGTTTTTCATTTATTGACATCACCTTACATACTTTGCCTAACTTCTCACCTGCATTGGTTTATAAGTTTTTTCAAACATTTACATCAATTACCATAAAATGTATTTTCTAGTGTTCTACCAATGACTCTACCATCGACTGTCCTTTATTATTATTATTATTATTATTATTATTATTATTTATTATTATTATCATTATTATTTATGATGATGATGATGAGGGGAAGGAGGAGGAGTGGATTTCTAACTTGAACATGAAGCCATTAACTTTTGGCTGGAGTGATTACTTTTATGTGCTTCTGTATTTGAATGATCCATATTTTATCAAATCTAGAAGGACAGCAAGATTTGAATTCAGAACATAATGTGATGTGGTTTCTTTTATATGCTACTGATTACTGATTCTGCCATTCATTATAATTGTAGTAGTAGTAGTAGTAGTAGTAGTAGTAGTAGTAGTAGTAGTAGTAATAATTGATGGTTTCAAATTTTGTCATGAGGCCAGCAATTTTGGAGGTGGGTGTAATCTGATTACATCAATCCCAGTACTCGACTATTCTTATTTTATTGATCTCAAAAGGGATGAAAGGCAAAGTTGATCTCAGCAGAATTTCAAATCAGAATGTAAAGTTAGAAGAAATGCTGCTAAGCATTTTTTTCCAGTGCTGTAATAATTCTGCTGGTTCATCACCTTAACAATAACAACAACAATAGTTTCTGATTTATGAACAGGCCCAGAAATTTTAAGGGAACAGGATTAGTAGAAGCCAATGACCACAATACTCAAATGGTGCTTTACTGTATTGACCCCAAAGCAATGAAAGACAAATTTGATGTCAGTAAGATTTTGAACTCTAAAAGTTAAGAATTATGAATAAATACAGAAGATATTTTGTCTAATGCTCAAACAATTTTGCCAATCCCCATTCAAATAATAATAGCAGTAACAATGATGGTAGTAGTGGTGGTGGTGGTGGTGATGATGATGATGATGATGATGATGATGACGATGACGATGACGATGACGACGACGACGATGAGGATTTTCAACAAATTGGGTTCAATCAATATCTATGACAAAATATTTTGGTATTTGTGGCATTCAAACTTTCCTTAGTGGTGATAAGGATCTGAAATTAATAGTATCTATCAGAAATAAAGTGGTGGGTTGTGAAGTTGATGTCTCTCTCAAAGAAAATAATGAGTCATGTACAGCACCAGGACATTATAAGCAAGAGACATTTATGTCTCTTGCTTTATGTGACGTTCTGTATTAATGTAATGCATTTGCCGAAGACATATTGCTAGAAGGATAGCATGATGTTGTTGAGGGGAAGTTCATGCTTCTCCCAAAACAGGTTCTATTGATTAGCCCACATTACTCAGTAGGAAGCATAGAGCTGGTTTCTTGGTTTCTCCTGTATATATATTCCTCTTTGGATAGGACACTTGATCAATGTGAAATAAAGTGTTTTGCTCAAGAATGGTCCAAGAATTGAAACTAGAATCTTATGATCATGAGTCCAATACCCTAACCACTAAGCCATGTACCTCCACAAGAAGCTCTGTTGGGAAAAGTAAAAAGTTAATGGGAAGTGGTGATGTTCATGACTCTTCAAAACAATTCATTTCCTATCCCCATGTTATTTGTTATAGTTAGCCTTGTTTATTATTAGCATTTTTGGGGGCGGTTTTAAGGTTGTTTATATCCTTATATATTTCCTGATATTACTGACAAAGAATTTGTTTCTTGGGTTAATAGATTAAATTGTTAATTGATTAATCAGATAGTTGATTAAATGAAATTATTAATTTGCTATTGAAACTAAAATATTTAAACCATAAATGCTTTCTCATTAAAAATATGATTCAAGAAAATGTAACTTCTGATCATTCTTGACAGAATTAGATCAATAAAGTATTAGCCCACATTGAACAATAGCTACTTGGAAAACCAGTAAAGACCATATACATATATATATATAAGTTGTTTCTCTTTTGAAGAAATTAGAAACAATAGATAACATTTATTGGACAAAAGGGCTCAGTAACAAAGTAGAGTCTAAATATTTTATTGAACACCGTATTTCTTTCAAATAAAGTATACGTATTTATGTGTGCAAGAGTGTTTATGAAGATAGGAGTATATGTAGTTTTATTTAATAATATAAATGATAGTTTATGTGTATGTGTGCGAAAGATAGAGAGTTTGTTGAGTTCAGTGTATATATATATAGATATATGTATATAGATACATGTATATGTATATATGTATATGTATATATATATACATGTATATGTATATATTATGTATATATATACATGTATATATATATAATATATAATATATATATATATATATGTATATGTATATATAGATGTATATATATATGTATTTATCTAAGTTATATAAATGTATGTATGTATATATATATATATATATATATGTATATATATATATATATAATATATATACTATATATATATATATTGCTGTTTTTACTGAGATCTCCCTTTTTAGTAGAAGAAATAGCTATAACTCTTTGACTGCTATTTCTAAATTCGGTATGTGGTAAGGCAATTCGTTGCTAACCCTTTATTGCTTAGTATATATATATATATATATAATAATCATGTATATATATCTGTATGTATATATATGTATATATAATGTATGTATAATAGATGTATATATATATATATATGCATGCATATATATATATGTATGTATCTATATGTATATATAAATGTATGTATATATATGCATGCATATATATATATGTATGTATCTATATGTATATATACATGTATTTATATATATATATGCATGTATATATATATGCATGTATATATATATATATATATATATATATGCATGCATACATATATATATGCATGTATACATATATATATGCATGTATATATATATATGTATGCATGTATATATATATGCATGTATATATATATGTATGCATGTATATATATATATGTATGTATATATATATATGTATATATATATATAATCTATGCATAATATATATATATATATATATATATATATATACTCTTTTTTTTTACTCTTTTACTTGTTTCAGTCATTTGACTGCGGCCATGCTGGAGCACCGCCTTTAGTCGAGCAAATCGACCCCGGGATTTATTCTTTGTAAGCCCAGTACTTATTCTATTGGTCTCTTTTTGCCAAACCGCTAAGTGACGGGGACGTAAACACACCAGCATCGGTTGTCAAGCAATGCTAGGGGAACAAACACAGACACACAAACATATACACACACATATATATATACATATATACGACAGGCTTCTTTCAGTTTCCGTCTACCAAATCCACTCACAAGGCATTGGTCAGCCCGGGGCTATAGTAGAAGACACATGCCCAAGATGCCACGCAGTGGGACTGAACCCGGAACCATGTGGTTGGTTAGCAAGCTACTTACCACACAGCCACTCCTGCGCCTATATATATTATTATATATAATTAATTAAAAAAATAAAGAAAAACAGACAAGAAAAAAGGACATGGTACATGCAAATTAATATATAGAAAACAAGCATGAGTTGAATTATAATATATATGTGGAAGTTGATAACTGAAGTATTATTATAGACAAGAAAGTTTAATTTTCTCTACATCATTGCTTTCTCCAACAATTATTCATTACATGAATAATTGGAGTTACACTGTTGTTGCTTGTTGCTGCAGTGTACAGGAGTTCTCCCTTGTTTGGTAGACTTGAGCAAAGGGAAATGTGAAGTGCCTTTTCTGGTGACACACTTCAGTGATATGGCTTGGCAGAATATGAAGCATGAACCATGAAACACCTTGGCAAATTAGGAGCCACCTATTAATTGTACTAGCTCTCATTTTCACTAAAAATCAGTACCTTCACATGGTCTTTTGGCATGCTAGAAATAACAGACAACTATCCAGTGATCAAAAATAAAGGTACATTGGATAATATACTCCTAAACACTCAATACAATGATTAAAAAAACAAACATAAAATAGTTTGGTGATGGTTGGAATGATTTTGGTCATAAATTTGTTCAGTCAAGATTGACTTAAGGCCAAACAAAACTGACATCAATAATTGAAACTTCAAAATCAAATAGAAAATAAAACAGAAATCAGGATTATATTTTTTTTCCCAAAATCTATAAAAAGCAAGGAAGTAGACAAAAAAATATCTGAAGAAATAAATAGATAAAAACTACAAGCAAAACGCAAAACAAACACAACTAGTTACCAACCGAGTGTGACGGTGCTTGTTTTACTCTGTTGTTATATTTTTATGATCTTAAATAATTGGTTTTGGTGGACACCTTTTGCAGTTTTCAGATTAGCACTGTGGACCTCTTTGTAATTGGGTTTAATCTCCATTAAAACCCACCAATCTCACCAAACACTATCATTACACTCTGTCACTCTCTCTCTCTCTCTCTCTCTCTCTCTCTCTCTATCTATCTCTCTCTCTCTCTCTTCTCTCTCTTCTCTCTCTCTCTCTCTCTCTCTCTCTCTCTCTTCTCTCTCTCGATTTAATACAATTTTACAATTTCCCCACATTTTATGTGTGTCTTTTAGTTTTTTATTTTATATTTATTTATTTGAATTTCAGACTTCAAACAGTAAATATTTGTTACTTCACAATAATGTTTCAACTTATCAAACTGAGGTCTATAGATTTTTGAGTTCTATATATACAATCAAAATCAAATTTTCCTGTCTTTGTAAATTCAATTCCAATTCTATATATATATGTATATATATATATATAGGTGTGTTACATTTTTCACCTTCATCTGTATATTATTATTGTTATTATTATTATTATTTTATTATTTTATTATTATTATTATCATTATTATTATTATATTATTATTATATTATTATTATTATTATTATTATTATTATTATTATTATATTATCATTATTATTATTAAACATACATACATGCACACATAAGTATAAGTTCATAAGTGTAAGTTCGTGCCATAAACGAATGGTGAAACCACAAATGGCTCAGGAACCGGACATAATCCTACATTTATCTATCATGATGATGATGAAAGCTGTAACTCAATTTCAAGACATGGCATTACTTGATATCTTTTTTAAATATAAATAGCATGAATGCAGTTTACAGTCATGCTAGGGGCCTATACTACTTTGCACAGATGTGGCAATGATGGACACCTCTTGCAGCAGATGTTCAGAGAGCTAAGGACCCTTACTGACACATGCCTCCATTCCATCACAGAATTTTTCATTGAGTATTTTCCCTCTTTGACTATTGCTAGCCATAGTATATAACACATAACAGAACTGTTAAATAGCAAGCAATGCCTGTAAGTGAAACTCTTGGAAGACGGAAAATTCTAATGTAATGCCTGCAACTGTGTTTGCATCCAATGATGTAAACTAGTTCTTTTTGAGCAAACATATATATTGTGTAGAGAGTGGGATTAGCCCTCAGTTTCAAGCAAATATATGTTTAATCTCTCTATCTCTCCTTTTTCCCCTCTCTACATTTATATCTATCTATCTATCTATATATATATATATATATATCTACATATACATCATCATTATCATCATCATCGTTTAGCGTCCACTTTCCATGCTAGCATGGGCTGGATGGTTCAACTGGGGTCTGGGAAGCCAGAAGGCTGCACCAGGCCCAGTCTGATCTGGCAATGTTCCTACGGCTGGATGCCCTTCCTAACGCCAACCACTCAGTGAGTGTAGTGGGTGCTTTTTATGTATTGATAGATAGATAGATATGTATTAACCTATATATATATATCAACAAAAAATATTGTGTGGCTTGTGTATGTATGTATCTATGTATATGTGTTTATGTATGTATACATGTATACACGTGTGTGCACACATACACACACACACGCATAGCACATTTTGATAATTTTTCTCAAATGAACGTGAAAGAGAAAACTCAAGCACATTTAAGTGTATTTGATTTTATTTAAACTGACTACCTTCCTCACAGCATGAGCAACACACCACAGTAGTCATCAGGTAATACACATGCCCAAACGTGTGTGTGTGTGTGAGTGCCTCTGCATGTCGGTATATTTGTGCATGTGTGAACATGCATGTGTGTGTGAGCGTGCATGTATATATATATATATTTATATATCATCATCATCATCATTATCATCATCGTTTAACGTCCATTTTCTGCGCTAGCACGGGTTGGACAGTTCGACCAGGGTCTGGGAAGCCAGGGGCTGCACCAGGCTCCAGTCTGATCTGGCAGAGTTTCTACAGCTGGATGCCCTTCCTAACGCCAACCACTCCGCGAGTGTAGTGGGTGCTTTTTACGTGCCACCTGCACAGGTGCAAGGGGGGTCCGGCATCGGCCACTATCGGTTGGAGCTTTTAACGTGCCACCGGCACGGAAGCCAGCCAAGGCGGCGCTGGCAACGGCCACGTTCGGATGGTGCTTTTTATGTGCTACCAGCACAGAAACCAGTCAGCACAGAATATATATATATATAGATATATATATATATTTATCATCATCATCATACATATATATATATATATATCATCATCATCATCATCGTCTAACGTCCGTTCTCCATGCTAGCATGGGTTGGACGGTTCGACCGGGGATCTGGGAAGCCAGAAGGCTGTACCAGTCTCCAGTCTTATCTGGCAATGTTTCTACAGCTGGATGCCCTTCCTAACGCCAACCACTCCGTGAGTGTAGTGGATGCTTTTTACGTGCCACCCGCACAGGTGCCAGGCGAGGCTGGTGCCTCAACAGGTCTTTGTGTCCAAGGGAGGAAAGGCATGCATAAGTGGGCTGGGCTCACTTGTCCTGCCTGGTCTTCTCATGTACAGCATATTTCAAAGGTCTCGGTTCGCTGGTCATTTCCTCAGTGAGGCCTAAAGTTCGAAGGTCGTGCTTCACACCTCGTCCCAGGTTCCTGGGTCTACCTCTTCCACGGGTTCCCTCAACTGCTAGGGATTGGCACTTTTTCACACACCTATCTTCATCCATTCTCGCCACATGACCATACCAGCGCAATCGTCTTTCTTGCACACCACAACTGATGCTTCTTAGGTACAACATTTCTCTCAAGGTACTAACGCTCTGTCGAGTATGTACACTGACATTACACATCCATCGGAGCATACTGGCTTCATTCCTCGTGAGCTTACGCATGTCCTCAGCAGTCACAGCCCATGTTTCACTACCATGTAGCATGGCTGTTCGTACACATGCATCATACAGTCTGCCTTTTACTCTAAGAGAGAGGCCTTTAGTCACCAGCAGAGGTAAGAGCTCCCTAAACTTAGCTTCCATTATCTAGGTGACCATGTCAGTAGTGGGGGGGGTGCATTGAAAGTGTAACTGCTAGAATAAGAATATATATATAGTTATATATATATATGGATGGATGTATTATATTTGTTTATACTTGATCATGAAAAACTATGAAGGTGTTCAACATACACATTAGAAAACATCAAATCTAAGCATGCTGACCAGGATTGTAGACTCTGTACAGTCACAGTGCTACAATCTTGTTTAGTCAACCAACCTTCTCAGAATATTAAAAGAACAGTTCCATAGCATATGACAAACATACACTAAACAAAGTGGAAAAAGGAAATATTTCCATTGCCCACTTACTACAAACCCAGATTTAATCTCAACACATTTACCATATTTATCCATGGGATATGAAGAATGGGTTTTGAGATAATGGGATATATAATCAGATTTTCACATTATGTGTTACCCAAAGCTTTAAACTGTTATCCATTATTTTTCTTTTTAAATTCACAGACATATCCAGGTTATCACTTATGCATATATGAAATACACAGTTGTGATTGACTGTGTGTGCTTGTATATGTGTGTAGTAATATTAGTTTGTACAAGCATGAATGTATGAGCATTTATTATGCATCATTTAAATAGCTACTCATACTTGTATGCTGGCATGTGCACACATACACACAAGCTTACACACATGTGAAGATATATACATATATACATATACATACATTATACATATATATATATGCACATTTTATATGACAGTAGACATATTATTTCATGGAACTTTGTTCCAAGCCTATTTTTTTTCTATTAAAATATCAAGCAATTCTCTTATTGTTCCAAGACCATTATAATGCAGTCACATTTCTCATTATCAGACATAATTCCCAAGAGTATAATAGCACAATAACTGTATACTTTGTGTAAATAAAATTTTTCCTTTCTTGCTGCTTTTTTTTCTGTTATCATGGCTATATCATTTATGTATACATGATTTATGGTATAATAACCACACCTATTATAACCATTTGGCTTTCAACACTATATATCTACACATATAGATATACTTATATCATTCATGCTATGTATCATTCTTAAAGTTTTCACGAGAACAGAATGGATAACTCTCTATTATCTCATCACAACTTTTGTACTACACACACACACACATATATATATATATATATATATATATATAAATATATATATATACATACATATATATAGTGTTCACAGTAGTCAGAACAAAGATCCAAGGATCCAGGTGTAGAGAGTTAGTAAGCTTCAAGCAGTCCATGGTATGTATAAAAAAACATCTTTCAGGAACAATATCAGTTTATTGCTGTAGAATATTGTAGGTGTTCCCCATATCAAAGTTCTATCTCCTGCAAGTTCACTTGAGATCTCTTGACAACAATGTAACTTTCATTTAACTGAAGTATCTTTGGCCTGATGGGTAGCTAGTGGAGCACCCTTCATTGAGTAATTATTACTTCTGAGGTTCTGCTAGCTAGGAAATGTAGCCTGGATTTTACCTGCTCCATTCCATCAATTTATATATATATATGTGTGTGTGTGTGTGTGTGTGTGTATATGTGTGTATATATATAATATTGTGTGTGTATATACATATACAATATATAATATATATATATATATATGTATGTGTATATATATGTATATATATTTGTGTGTATATATATATGTATATATATATATATATCTATATATAAATATATAAGATTATATATATATATATATATATATATATATATATATATATATACATACACATACACATGCATCAATATCTGAATCTAAATCTATCTCTCGTCCCCTCTGTCTCTGTCTGTCTCTCTCTCAGTATACACACACACACACACACACATACAGACATGCACACACACACACACACACACACACACACACACACACCTATTTCTATAGTCTATAGGTACATATAAAAATGTCCAGCTGTATTTCAGCACCTTTGCTTTTGCTTCAAGTTTTACTCTATTTTCTTGTATTCATATCTTTCAGTTATTCTAATCTCACTCATTAATCTCATAATTTCACACTCTTTTCTTGAATCTTAATAAAAACTTTACCACCAGTTCTCCTCTTCATTTACCTTCATCTCCCCATTTTGTTTTGATACCCACACACATTTCTCTCTCCTTCAATCTGTCTTTATCTTCTCTCCCTCTCTCTTTCTCTTTGTTTCTCCATCCAGTTCTGTCAGTCTTCCACATGTTTATTTATCTAACTAATCTACATCTCTGTATAATACATGCTTTTTTATTTTTTCATCTCTCTTAACAATACTCTGATTACTGATTTCTCATTTCTGAGAGAGAATCGAACCAACTTGCAAATATATTTGACTCATGACTTTCCATTTTGCATAGTAAATTCAGTAGAGAGATATATAAACAGATATATATGTAGGTAACTATATTGATTTATAAATACATACATAGATGTTAAATACATGTAACCATGTTTCTTGATACAACATTACAATTATAACATACACATACATACATAAACACACATACATATGGGAATAGAACTAGTTTTGTTATTTATAAGGGAGCATGTGAGTGTGAAATTCGTCCAGATGTTGTTCAAAGATGATGGGATCTTTTTCTTCTCTGATTTTGGGTGTTATTAAATAGAGTAGGGCCTGTTGAGGAAAAGTATTTATGTTGCAATGTGGTTATGTGTTGTAAATCTGTATTGTGTAGGGGGTATATGGCACAGAATCCCAGCCTTGGATGAATTCTGACTTTCATATTACAGTCCTTTGGGTAATGCTGGTGGTATATTCTCTGCATTGTACAAATGATTTAACACTTATGGCAATGTTGGAGAGAATAAAGTTTCAGTTTTTTAAGGCAATCTCAATCAAGATCAATCATGCCATTTATTTATTTAGTAATTGCTCTCTGGAGTGATTCCGGTCTTTCAAAATGTGACCTTGTGTGTACCGTTAGCGATTTTATTCCTCTGTCTTCCCTTCTCGGGATCTTTCCTTCTCCCATGTTTCTGACGAAGAGCTTTGCTCGAAACGTTAAACCCTCCTTCTTCCCTTCTTTCCTGAGCGTCCAATAATACTATATTTGTTCCATGTCCTCGCGTTGTGTTTTTTTGTGTTTTCTTGTTTGGATTAACTATATATACATATATATATAATACATACATACACACATATATATATATATGTATGTATGCATGTATGTATGTATGTATGTATGTCAGTATGTATAGGGCTCTGAGGAAGCTATAGGACATTGTACAAGCACTCAGCTCTGAGTGCACTTCTATATAGCAGAAACAGCTGTAAGTGAAGAAGATTAATTTGCTGTTAATAATAAACAATTATTAACTTCCCAATCTTCATTTTCTTTTTCTTATTTTATATGAATATAAACTATATGCTTTTATATATATATATATATATATATATATATACACATATTATTTTAAGGAAATTAATTCCCCCCAAATACTAGATATTGAACCAGTATTTCCTTGGATGAACCCATCCTGTCATGAGGTTAATACAACCTCTGATCGAAAGTATATATATATATATATATATATATATATATAGTAATATCAAGTGGCTGCATAATAAGATGTTTGCTTCTCAGTCACATGGTCTTGGATTCAGTCCTGCTGCATGGCACCTTGGGTAAGTGTATTCTACTGTAGCCTTGGGCTGACAAAAGCCTCAGGAGTGATTTTGGTAAACGGAAATTAAAGGAAGCCCATCGTGTGTGTGTGTGTATGCTTCAGAACAAAATGTCAGTCAAGTAGAGAGCAGTAATAAGAAATTAAAAGTTGACAACAGAATATAAAGTTATGTCTTGACTTCATTAGCTCAGAGCTGTTTCTGCTAAAAGAGTGAAGACAGATGAGTTTTAACCAAGAGATTATGTGGGAGATTATACCAGATAATTTTCCTATTTCTATTTTTTTTTCTTAATGGTAGTGCTGTTGGAGTTGTAAGTAGTTTTATTACAAATAGAACCTATAGTAGTCTTAAATGGGGGAATTTAGAGTTAACCAAGTCTGTGTAAGACAATTTGGTGTGTTTAGGTGCAAGAAATTTATGTGTTCATTTTTCCACACTTTCAGTGTGAATCCTTGTGTGATATATGGTCATTGGGTTCACCATATAAATGATCTTTTCTTTATATCCACTTCTACTAACAGACTCACTGTAATATCCAGCTATGTTGTTAATAATTTGTTTATCTGCAGATAACTTAGAGACTGGAACAAATCCATTTTTTAACTATTTGATTCATGATTGGTCTAGGATGATTGGATTCTGAGTAGACATATTGCAAGTTTTCATTTGGTTGATTGTAAGGGGAGTATAAATGCCTTCAAACTCCTGACTTCATTTCTTACATATGGTTATGCTTTTTCAGTGGCAAAGCTTTTCTCTTTCTGAATGTGTGTGTGTGTATATATATATATACATATATGCATATATATATAGTAAATGAAAGACGGAGGAGGGAAGATACGAGAGTTTTATTAATCAAGACAATTGTTTCAACACACCTAGCATATATACATATATATATATATATATATATATATATATATATATACACACACACACACACATGCACACACATCTAAACGCTTTTCTAAATAAAATTGCACTTCATTTTTGTAGCTCCAATAAAGCTATGGGCTGATATGCAAGCACTAAACTATGAGTGCATAGCACCTTAGAGCAGAAACAGTTGTAAGCTGATGAAGTTTATGACATGAATTCTTATTCCCTCGTTACTTTAAATTCTTGTGTGTGTGTGTGTGTGTGTGTCTGTGTGTCTCTGTGTGTATCTAAGTAAATGTACATATATATTCATGTATATATGTGTGTACACACAAAAACAATATATGTTTGTGTATATATATATATGTACACATGTGCAAACAAAAAATTGATATAACTGTCAGAAAAATCATCATTGAAGAATATTAAGACAATAAGAATGAATGAATAAAAATGTTGTGTGTGTGTGTTCGAATGTTTCTTTTAAATTTTACTCTACAACCATAACAAACAGAAGCTATTTCTTTGGACATTGACGATTAATCAGAGAAATTATTTTAAAATCAAGATTATTTTTTTATGGTTTTGCACTTGTTCTTTGCTGTTTCTTTTCTTTGTCGTTGTGTAGGCTTGAAGAGTTTGTGCAAGTCTTTCCAACACATCAACACATGCAACATAACATTGACACATACAAAATAACACATTCAACATAACATCATTCTGTGTTGTGGTGTCTACATTGCAAAGTAGCACACTATTATTATTATTAAGATATTATTAATACCAATTTTTGCTACCTCTCTGCTATCTCTGTTTTTCTCCTTCCTCTGCTCTGCGTGTTTTTGTTCTTTCCCTTCTGTTATTATTATTGTTGTTATTGTTATTGTTATTATTATTATCAGCATCAATTTGTTTCACAGTATATGTGCTGTGCTCTATTTATGCTTTTTATCAAACCACAGCTCATTGGCTAGGATAAAGGGCATTTTGTACATTCTGTATAAAAGTTTTTTTCTGCTTTTCTTATTTGCTTTCACGTGGCATTGAGAATTATCCAGATAATGGACATGCCACATTCATTACAATACATACCTTCTTCCTGTCAAAGACTGCAATACCTGGTCTGCTATGTTCTACTCACTTTTGGGCTTGTAAAGTCCAATGACAACATCAGTTCATTGTTTTTTAGAAATTTAATGCCTAGTGGCATTTTGTCTGTCTTTATGTTCTGAGTTTGAATTCTGCCAAGGTTGACTTTACCTTTCATCCTTTCCAGGTCAGTGAAATAAATGTCAGTTATGCACTGGGGTCAATGTAATCGACCAACCCCCTCCCCCAAAATTTCAGGCCTTGTGCCTTTAGTAGAAAGGATTATTATTATTATTATTATTAGTAGTAGTAGTAGTAGTATAGTAGTAGTAGTAGTAGTATAGTAGTAGTAGTAGTAGTAGTAGTAGTAGTAGTAGTAGTAGTAGTAGTTGTAGTAGTAGTAGTAGTATCATGCTAGTACATTCTAATTTAGCTAGCAGGTGTGCTGATTTGAGGTCGGTGACATCAAGCCTCCTCAAAAGTTCAGAACCTTTTTTAGGATTTTTGCAGAATACAGGATTATATTTCTCTGCAAGTCAACCATTTGAGCCTCAATTCCAATATTCTTCTGTCTCCTAGGTAGCATGCTGGTTCTTGTGCCAAGTACACCAATTACTACAGGATTAACTGATGTTTTAGTCTTCCAGAATCTCTTCAGCTCTTCAGCTAGATCCTGATAATTCTCAATTTCTAAAATTTCTTTAGCATCCACCCTGTTTTCATATAGTATTTCAAAGTCTATGATCTTACATTGTTTATTTATTTTGTCCTATATAATCATATCTGGGCTCCTTGCTTCAAGAGTGTTGTCAGTCTTTATAGGGAAGTCCGTTAGAATCTTATAATTCTCATTCTCTAGCACAGCCTCTAGTTTGTATTCATGCTAGTTTTCTGATATTCCTAAGCCACACACTCAGCTAACATCTCAATATGCTCTGTTGTCTACACAGTCATGCCTCCACTGATACTCATTTTTGTGCTAGCTTACTGCATTCACTCAAGAGATTTTTAATATTGTTGTCTATTTTGCCACAGATTCTGCATTTGTTCTGAGTTTTCAATCTTTGCCTTTATCAAACCTATCATAACAGCTTGTTCCTAAGTCTCTATATCACTTCAGTTAATTATTATTATCCTGATTATTATTGTTGTTGTTGTTGTTGTTGTTATCGTATTCACCACCACCATCATCATCATCATCATAATCATCATCATTATTAGCAGTAGTAGTAGTAGTATTGGTAGTAGCAGTAGTAGTGGCATTACTTTTAGATGTTAAATGTATTAGGGTCAGTAAACATTTCAAGAAATGTGCCACTGCCATGGAATAAAAGAAATAACTTGTACTATATAAGACATATGGATTCAGGAATTATACTGTCCCAAACCATGTGCAAGAATCTAGTAATAAAATGTGAAAAATTTTAAATGTAAAAGATAAAACTTGAACATAACTGTGTATTTAATGAAACATGGATAAAATTTTTTAATATACTTTATAACTCTTACATTATAGATAGATAGACAGACAGACAGACGGACGGACAGACAGACAGACAGACAGACAGACACACAGACACACAGACAGACAAACACACAGACAGATAGATAGATAGATAGATAGACAGACAGACAGACAGACAGACAGACAGACAGATAGATAGATAGATAGATAGATAGATAGATATATTTCTTTACTACCCACAAGGGGCTAAACACAGAGGAGACAAACAAGGACAGACAAACGGATTAAGTCGATTACATCGACCCCAGTGCGTAACTGGTACTTAATTTATCGACCCCGGAAGGATGAAAGGCAAAGTCGACCTCGGCGGAATTTGAACTCGGAACATGCATACATGCATGCATACATACATTCATCCATACAAAGATATACATATAGATGTATAGATATATATATATACACACATACATATATATATATATATATTTATATATATATATGTTATTTATGTATGTGTGTGCTTGTGTACATTGCTATGCACTGCAATGACATCAACATTTATAGCTGAAACTTGAGAAATAATTGAAATAAATAGTTTTAAAATTAATGTATAACCATATTCTCCTACTGTATATTATTATTATAATTGTTGGTGGTGGTGGTGGTGGTAAACTGGCAGAATCATTAGTGAGTTGGACAAAATGCTTAGTGCCATTTCTTCCAGCTTTTAATTTTGAGTTCAAATTCTGCCGAGGTCAACTTTACCTTTCATCCCTTCAGGATTGATAAGCGTCAGTTGAGCATCAGGGTCAATGTAATCAACAAGCCTCCAGCCCTCAAAATTCCAGGCCTTGTGCCTTTAGTAGAAAAGATTATTATTATTGTTATTATTTGATGAAAACTCTCAGCTTTTTTTCCTGGATCTGATGGAAACTGTCAGCAATCCATAACCAGCAGACTAAGGTGACACTTGTTTACTAGTCATCCTCATTATTATTATTATTATTATTATTATTATTATTATTATTATTATTATTATTAATATTATTATATTATTATTATTATTATTATTATTATTATATTATTATTATTATAATAGTATTATTATTATTATAATTATTATTATTCAGTAGTCTTATTTTTATCACATTCTTTTACTGTACTACCAATTGCAGCTCTGTGTGCTTTAGGTATGTGCTGTGGCTTGTTGTGGTGCTCTTATTATCACTGTATTGAAAGTGCTGTACATAGGGTGTGTGTGTTGCCCAGTAGTGCTATTTTCTGTATGCTATATATACTTGTAAGTCCTGGTGTTCCTGTTATATATTTGTCTGAATGTTTTTTCATCATACCTAATG
>NC_043007.1:55941200-55943461 GCF_006345805.1 Octopus sinensis | reverse complement strand
TTGCGTAGGTCAGATGTAATTTGGTAGAGGGCAGATTTTTGTTGACCAGATTTTGTTCCTGTTGATGACACTGACCTGCTTCCAAGCAAGGGCAGTATTTCCCCATGGCCAGACATTTTTTTCATGGAAGACTGGAAATGGAAAACATCACTTGTATAACAGTGATGCTCATTTACAATCATCTTTTAAGAAACAAGTACATACAAATAAGCACACATACACAAACTTCTGAAGCAAGTGTGTTAACCAAACTGTCATACCTGTTCTTCACTCTCTCTCTCTCTCTGTCTCACCTTTTCTCTCCCCCTTCTCTTTCCCTCCCTCTCTCTCTCTCTCACTATATATATATATATGTGTGTGTGTGTGTGTGTGTGTTTATGTATGTCTGTACACAGATATATGTCATTAACAACAGAAAGGAACTACATGAAGAAACTGATTACTATAGCAACATCAGCTTGTGCTTGTCACCATCCACCTTCTTCTTCTTCCCCCCCCCCCACACACACATCTGAGCAATAATTTTTCTGTCCCTTGCTTTTCCAAATGTCCTGAAGAAGGGAACTTCTTCCCAAAATATAGAAATACAAGATAAGACTGCAACTTTGTTTAATTTTGTTTTCTTTTCTTTTTTGCAGTTTACTTTGTATCTTACTTTGTGTCATTACAAATGTCTTGCACCCGTCCAGTGTACTTTTTCACCAAGTACATATAGCAGGCTATTTTCAACAAAACAATTATATTTACCTGATGAAAAAGTAATGCTATGTAAGATTCCCACAATGTGCTTTTGATACTGTTGTATTATAGGTTTTATTTATAGATTTGATTATTGTTTACCATTTTTGATGTGGAGTTGTGTAGCACCTGTCATCTTTACTGCAGTTTACTGCTTAATCTTGATATGAGATAACTGTATTCGATGCATTGATTAATAAATTTTATTGATCTATCATTGAGTCATCTGTATTTTCTATACAAGCTTTGTTTTTGCTATAGACTAACCACCTACATTTTACCAGTTGACTGATCCTAAAGTTGACTGATCGGACAGTTTAGATTGAGAATCTAAACTGTCTGACAAATGGGAGTAGCAGTTTATTGTGATGTTTTTGTAGCTTTAATAATAATAAAGCATATTATTCAACTATAGAATTTGAGTACTATTTTTTCCCACATTGTTTCACATATATGTGCTTATTTTGGTATATATATAGAAACAAATGTGGAGATAATAAAATTAGACAGATTATTATCTAGAGTATATTAAATGAATGAAATACAAAATATGTATTTACGTGTACATATAAAGAGGTTCAACTTACATAGAGTTCCACCCCTTTAATTTTCTCTGTCTATTGTACTCTGTGTAAGTTGGGCCTTTTTATATGCATACATGATTCTTTTCTTTTATTCCCTTATTTGTTTCAGTCATTTTGACCATGGACATGCTGGAACACCACCTTCAGTCAAGCAAATCGACTCCAGGACTTATTCTTTGTAAACCTAGTACTTATTCCATCAGTCTCTTTTGCTGAATCACTAAGTTACGGGGACATAAACACAACAGCATCGGTTGTCAAGCAATGTTGGGGGGAGGACAAACACACACACAAACATACACGTATACACACACCTATATATATATATAAATATATATATATGTGTATATATATATATATATATATATATATGTTTGTATTTATATATATTTATTTATTTATATATATATATATCAGTATATACGACAGGCTTCTTTCAGTTTCCATCTACCAAATCCACTCACAAGGATTTGGTTGGCCCGAGGCTATAGTAGAAGACACTTGCCCAAAGTGCCACACAGTGTGACTCAACCCAGAACCATGGGGCTGGTAAGCAACCTACTTACCACACAGCCACTCCTGTGCCTATTTTGAATATATTGATCTGTCTAATATTTGCTTCTATACCCACTAAAGTTTGAATATTTTGAGCACTACTAAATGTATTCTATTGGAGAATATCTGGATCTCATCTATAAACTATACATATATATAAATAGAGAGAGAGGGGGGAGAAAGAGAGAGATAACAAGTGCATGTGTGTATGTGTGTGTATACATAATTTAGCAGAATGTCTGTGAAATGTGACACAGCTACAGTGATATGCAACTGAGCAAAGCAGATAACCACTCTGCTCACTCCTATTTTACTAACAGACAAAAGTTGACTCCCACTCCTATTCTATAGGCTAAGTGGAAGCAGAAGGACAGACATCTGGTG
>NC_043007.1:55913700-55936200 GCF_006345805.1 Octopus sinensis | reverse complement strand
TCTCCCCACTTCCATCAACATTATTTCTACCTAATACAGCATGTCAACATGTCAGTTTCAATGCAATCATCTTCAGGCAGAAACCGGTGTATGTTTTAGCTAAATTATTGTTGATGATATTGGTTTTTAGATATACAACAACAGTTTTGTAGTAGTAGTAGTAGTAGTAGTAGTAGTAGTAGTAGTAGTAGTATTCAGAAATCTTATTTTTGTTGCATGCATTCACAGCTCGGTGTTGGCAAATAATGAAATGATTAATTTGTGTTTTTCATGTAACATATACTTCTCAATGTTAGCTTGGTTTAGATAGGAGTAACTTCAAGGCAGAATTATTTTTATAAGTGGATACACTTCTTATACACTATATATGTATGTAGATACACCGCACACATACCACATGCATGTATAGTGGTGGAAATAGGGCAGATTGGTAGAAGCTACAGTCAGGTGTTGATCTTCAGAATATTCCCTGATAGCTTAATAGAAATAGTGGCAGTGGAGGTAACTGAAGATAGTGAAGGTATCTCTAACTATTGATACCATGGTTATCTCCAAACAACAGCTGAAGATAGAATGTCTTCAAGTGCAAATTATGTGGAGATAACTTGAAAGTAGGCATATATTTGTGAATGCTGTGCCAGAGAAAGTGTAATTTTACATATCCATACACATGCATTCACTGTCAGTTTTACATATACATACACACATCCATATACATACATTTGCTGTTGGGACGTACGAATAATAATGAGGCTAAGTTGTAATAATTGCTTTACTTTTTCTTTAAGTATGTAATATAATCGCTTGATATATTTATCATTCTCATTCATATCTCGTTTGTAACCAATATTATAGTTTTCCTTTCAGCATGCATTAATATTCTTGTAATATATACATATTTAAGCATTGTATTGCTTTTAGTAAAATTTTCAAACATTTTCAAGTTCAAAATAAGACTTTCATTAATCTTTTAGATACTTAAAGACTTTCTCTATTTTCCCACCCACTTTCACCATCCCCATCACCACTATCATAATGTTAGACATACACGATGTCCCCACCCCAACAACTAAAGTTTGTAATCCATCTGTTTATTTATTTTACCCTGAATGTTTGAGTATCTGGAGAAATGGCAGTTCAGTAACAGTAATATTAATATTTGTATATTTGATAATGTACAAGAGAAGTCTGCCTAAATTTAGGAAACTAGGCAGTTACTTGATCAACCATCAATCTGGTGATCACAGAAACCAGATTGACTACATTCTCACTATAAAATAGGATAGATAGATACATAGACAGACAGACAGACAGACAGACAGACAGACAGACAGACAGACAGATAGATAGATAGATAGATAGATAGATAGATAGATAGATAGATAGATAGATAGATAGATAGATAGATAGATAGATAGATAGATAGATAGATGGTTGAATTGCAAAGTGTTTCCTTGTTGAAGAACGTACGACCCAACATAGGTTAATGGTTTCTAACTTGAAAGTTAGAGCTACAAGGACTCAGAAATACAAATCAGTCTTGAAAAGGAAGATATGGAAACTTAAAGATTCATTGAACGGTCAGAGATGTAGAGAAGTCCTCACTGAAATGTTTGGTAAGAGGGAGAAAACACTAAACATGTAATGTAGACGACAACAGAAGTTTTTGCAGGACAACTTACAGAGGGCGACGGTGCAAAGTTCCAGCCAGACCAAGGTTGATGTTGTGGTGGTGGATCAAGTGACTGAGCTATAAAAGCAAAGGTTTAAGAGTATTGGAAGAACGGAGGCAGTGGAGGACTATATCAAGTAGTTAGTGGCTGCTTTATTCAGCAGAAAAGAAAAAGTTTTGCCAATATTCTACAACGTAAAGACCAGAGGCATGAGGCAAAACAGAGTATCAGATAAAATTGAGACATGTGTACAGATGGATAATTGTACATTTTCACTGAAAAGAAGTGCTACAATGAAATCTTTCTCAACGTGGAGAATGTGTGGGAGAAAAGAGAGTCTTCTAAATGTGAACTTTAGAAAGAGACTAGCCATTTTAGTATGAGAGATGAAGTAATTACGAATAGGGATACAAGGAAAGCCCCTAGTCCACCAGGAATTACTGCTGCAATGCTTAAAATATCTGGACTAGTTGCCCATACATGAACCATACCTAACAACTGGTGTAGAAGCATAATAGTCAATAGAGAAGATGATGCCTAAGAAAGAAATAATTACAGAGGTATAACCAGTGCAAAGTATGGACACATAAGAGGCGCCATGAAATCACAAGATGATAAACAGAGAAAGTAAACTCTGTTAGACACGCAGGAGAAATACACATACGGGCAATAGATTTTCTTGAATGCCCAGAGATATGGTTGGAGGTATTAGATAGTTTTTGTTATCTACGTGATCTAATTAGCAGTAGAGAAGGATGTTCTGAAAGAATAGTTTTCCGGCTAGAGAACATTCAATTGTTGCTAATTAATAGTTTCTCTCTCAAAGTGGAAAACAGATTGTATAATGCTTTTATACGAACAACAATGTTGCATGGTAGTGAATCGGGGGTCGTGAACGCATTGGATATGCGAAGACGAGAAAGGAATGAAGTTAGCATGGCCCACTAGATGTGCAACACCACTGTACACAAAATGATGTATTGATATAAAATTGAGTATAAGAGGTATTCAGATATAGTGCAAAAGGAAGAAATCTGTGCTGGTATGATAATATGATGTATATGGAGGAGAATAACAGTATAAAGAAGTGACAATCGCTAAACGTGGAAGGAAAATGTAGAAGAGAGAGAGAGAGAGAGAGAGAGAGCCAAGAAGACGTGAGACGATCTAGTGAAGACAGACCCCTGGGTATTTGAGCCCCACGGAAGAAATGACAAAGGTCCCAGATAATAGGCGATTCGCAGACCAATCTATCTCAGCCAAATACAAGATCCTAAAAGCATATCATTAATGCCTGTGTCTCTGCACCCGATTTCTACCAGTCAAGACTTCCCCACGACTCGTCTTCATAACACTCATCACTCCTACACCCTTCTAACTTCGGCACTCAGTTACATTAATATCTGCTATCGTCACCCCTTCCCCTACTTTTTTCTCACTCACTATATCTACCACCTACGTAGCTCTGAGCGCTGTCTCTGTCATTGTGCACCCTCTCTCCCTCTCTTTCTCTTTTTTCTCTCACTCCACACACTTCACATCATCTCCCTATTTCTCATCTATGTGCGGTTTTATTACATTGTTGCTCTCCACCTCTCTTTTTTTCTGTATTACCACCTATCACCTCTTCCTCCCAGACCCACTTCGATTTTCCTTCATCTTTCTCCCAAACTGTCTTCTTCACTACTGTCTACATCTTCGCCCCTGTTCACCATTTACTGCATACTTCTCTATTCCTGTTTTTAACTGTTTGTCACTCTCCTTTGACATACTTGTAAATCTATCTACTCGGTCATCTTTGAATGGATAGGTCCCTATTCTTTGCCCCAAAGCCCTCTTTATTCACTTTATTCAATTTTGAGGGTACGCTCTGATACCTCATCTTTACCATCCTCTCTTTCTAGCTGGAGTAGCCATGTATTTCCGCTACAAGAAGACATCTGTTCATGTCCCCCTATTATACTTTAACTTTTCGACCTTGCACAAAGACATTTCCTTCAATAATGCATCGCCACTCATTCGAGGGATTGTGTCGTGTACTAGTGACTTCACTAGTGCCGGTGCTACGAAAGAAGGCACCCAGCAAACTCTGTAAAGCAGTTAGCGTTAGGAAGGACATCTAACCCATAATAGAATGGAATTCAAACGTTCAATGATGATCATGACGATGATGATGATGCACACATGCACGCACGCACACATACACACACATTAGCACACTAGTTAAAGCAATTATATGCATGATTGTACAAAAGTGTGTGTGTGTGTGTGTGTGTGTGCACGCGCGCGCGCACGTGTGTGTATAAACAAACATGTATTCTTTTATTCTTTTATTTGTTTTAGTCATCTTACTGCGGCTATGCTGGAGCACCACCTTTAGTTGAGCAAATCGACCCAGGATTTATTCTTTGTGAGCCTAGTACTTATTCTAGCGGTCCCTTTTGCCGAACCACTAAATCACGGAGTCGTAAACACATCAACATTGGTTGTCAAGCGATGGTGAGGACACACGCACACACACATATATATATATATATATACATATATATATATATATATACGACGGTCTTTCAATTACCGTCTACCAAATCCACTCACAAGGCTTTGGTCGACACGAGGCTACAGTAGAAGACACTTGCCCAAGGTGCCACGCAGTGGGACTGAATCCGGAACCATGTGGTTGGTAAGCAAAATACTTACCACGCACACACATACACACACACACACACACACACACACACACACACACACACATCAGGTTATATTTCTGTGTGTATACAGTTCACACTATTATTTGCATATATGTGTGAACATAAGGTTCTTAACACATATTAATTAATAGACAAGTCTTTCTCTCTCTCTCTCTCTCTCTCTCTCTCTCTCTCTCTCTCTCCTCTCTCTCTCTTTCTCTCTCTCTCTTATTCTTCTCTTTCTCCCTCTCTCGAACGCATTCACGCACACACATACTCAGGTTTATGCAAGTTTAGAAAGAAGTTCACATGCGTAAAATTATAGCGTCTTGTGTAAACACACAAGCATGTATGCACACACTCACATACGCATATATATATATATATATATATATATATATATATATATATATATATATATATAAACACACATAAAGAGGGAGAGAGAGTGAGAGCGAGAGGAAAAGAATATATATATATATATATATATATATGCACTTTGATATATACGAAATAAATAAACTTACATGAAAAAAAAAGGGAAAATTTTTTAAATTACAATATCCATATAAATATGTATACGCAAGCACATGTCCAGACGTATAAGAACCATATCTATCAACCATGGCAACGGTACTAGCCTCATCGATATCGGACAAACGAAATATATGATGCTCTTCAAATATACTGAATTTCGGACTGATTCTATTAAAGCATTGATTGAAGTTGAAGAGATATACAATGCATAGAACAACACATAAACTCGAGACAGAGATTCATTTTGAAAGATGTATGTATTCATATATACATACACTTATGCATACATTCATGTAGACATAGATGTATATAATCAAAGAAAAACATATTTGTTAGATATGTATATGTCCATATATATATATATATATATATACACACATACATATATATATATATGGTATATATATATATATATAGATATATATATATATATATATATATATATATATAGAGAGAGAGAGAGAGAGAGGGAGAAATGCGGGGGAGAAATAAAGAGATAGACATAGATCAAGGTAAAATATATCTTATAAATATCTTTTATCATATATTTATATATATATATATATATATATATATGTATAAATATATATGCCCATGGTGTATACATATATATATGTATGTATGTGTGTGTGTGTGTGTGTGTATGTGGAATGTGTGTGGTTGTCGATGTAAATGTAAAGGTGATTTTTGTAATTGACGTCGAAAATTTGGTAAATGCATACATGGACTATATATCAAGTATTCATATTTGTGTTGTGTCTCGTTTAAATTACGTAATATGCATATACTTTATGTTTAATCGGTTGATTTCACTATATACTCATGTGTGCGCGCGTATGTGTATGTATGTTTTTATGTATGTTTGTATATATGTACATATAATGATTTAGTTTTCCTTATGTCGGAAATAAAAGCATTGTCAATAAAAGAAATACAGCGGTAATTTTATATAATCGATGATAATAATATTTTGATATAATCTGTATTTTTATATAATCGGTGGTGCAAAAGGGTGGAACGAAATGTGAAAAGATACTTTGGGGAGAATCATGCTCTATGGGAGAAAAAAGAGTTATTCCTCATCGATTGGTATTAGCCGTGAGTGAAATGTGTAAGCTGTGTGTATATCGTTCTTTAGTGTAAAAAACGGATATGACTAAATGGCAAAAACGAATTTACGCTCATGGGGGTAGCATTCGAAAATTTCGCTTTTAAGCTCGGTAAAGCACCTGGATCGTGTGAACTATTTAGAAGGATTCTCTTCTTTGCCAAGCAGAGTCTGCATCTCTTACTTCCATTAAGATAATGAAAAGGACAAGAGAATCATTCTTTAAAAATTCACACTATCCAGGGGCTTTCCTGGACTCGAAAGGCGATATTGTGGAATTTTTGAAATTTCTGTAGCTGCTCTCATGAGCACGAATTTGAAAATAACACTCTCATTTCTCAGCAAAATAATTTTTCTCCAAAACTATTTTTTCGCAATATTTCGTTACACCCTTATGACATCATCGAAACAACATAGAGTCTGTGCTCCTCCAGTATAAAAGAGGCTACGTGCTTCCGGCCAGCATGTTTGAAGAATCGTCAATATTGTCTCATGGCAATATTCGGCCTGAAACTGATTGTAACACTCCAATCAGTTATGTGCTATAACCAGTAAAACGTTGTTTGACGATATGTGTGTGTGTATATATGTGTGGGGGTTGCGTGTGTATATATATGTGTGTGTGCGTGTGTGGTGTGCATACATGTATGTATACAGGTAGACAAATAGATATTTAGATATTGATTTATATATATATATACTCGTATACACAAACATATAAATACACACACATACACACGCGCAATATAGCATATAAAAGCAACAACACAATAAAAAATGATTATTGTAAATAAAACATTTAAATTTGAAAAGAATTTAAACGTTTTTTAAAATAATAAGTTACAAAATAACCGAAAATATTTTCTCACCCTCCTCCCCTTGGCGAGAAATAATTTTAGAATTTCAGGAGCAGTTCATGAATTTTCATCTGTATATCAGTAGAGTTTCATTTGATTTGATTTTTTGTGTATGCTTTTTAATGTTTTGAAATTTAACTTCTCATTTTATCAGTTTTTAAAAGTAATCCCTCTGTTAACACTTTGCACGCACACATACACACACACATATACACACACACACACACACACACACACACACACATATATATATATATATATATGCATACATATATAAATACATACATACATGCATACACATGCATACACACACAAACATATATGTACATACATATATATGCCCGTATATGTATATGTGTCTGTATGTTTGAGTATATATATGTATGCGTCTATGCATATATATTTATATGTATAAACACCTACATGTTTATATATATGCATCCATACATCTATACATGTATGCATTAAATGTATCTGCATATATAAATGCATATATATATATATATAGACATATACATATATATATGTATATATGTATATATGTATATATGTATATATATATATATATATATATCAGTTCTTAATCCATAACTATAATTTAATAATTTTCGACGACTAACGTCAGAATTATGAATATCTCACCATTTTTATTATTTTGCTTGAGCTAGCATTCATAGTTCTGACAATAGTCTGTGTCACATTTTTATTTTCTGAAACTAAGTTTATTGTAATTTTTTTTTTAATATTTTTTCTTCTTTGAATTTAGGATCATTTTAACATCACAATGCTGTTGTGTTATTATAGGCTTCAGTCTTCGTTTGAGACACCACCACTATATCTTTTTGTCCTAGAACTTTCACGTGAAACATTCCTTCCCGTTTTTTAGACAGTTCTTCTTTGGTTACCTTGGACAACTTACAACCAAACAAGATACACAATAAGCAAACTAAACCCTCGAATCCGGCTCCACCAAGAGCTATCAGAATCAGAATATCCTTCTTTTCTTTTTGGAAAGTATGTCCATCCGTTGTATGACTGACCAGTCCAAGACGTAGCAATTGGATGCTGACAACAGCAGTCACCAAAGAAACCACGGAAATGGCAATGAAGCACATGATCTAGAATAAAATAAAAAAAAATATATATATGTTAGTAAATGAAAATAGATTACATATTACAGCAGGTAAGAGTGAAAATAATTATTACAACAAGTATATACTGTTAAATTCTATTTTTGACAAATACTTCTTCATACATCTATGACGTATACTTAAACCAAATATTAATAGAATTATGTAATTGTGTTTTAAATGGTTATCATAACTCGTAGGAAAATGCTATTTTCTTCAGATTTTGAAATCATAATCTTTAATTCGAAGTTATTATTTTAAAGTCAATTTGAAGATATAAAGAGAACATATTTGGATGAGGCTAGCCACTCTGCTTGGAATCTCATCCCATTTCCCGTCCACCTGCATATCCGTACCGAATTAGACACCAAACACTTTAACCGGTGCGTCTGTCCAGCGATCTACAATGTTGTTCGAGGCATATAGTTGTCTCTCCCGTTGCCAAGCTGAAAACTCACCAACTTACCCGGATTTACTTTTGTTCATATCATCGATGAGGGTGCCGACTATGTCCACTTTTGTAGTGACTGATACAATTACTGTAACGTCAGTTGCATGCTCCGACATAACCCCACTCTAGCTTCCAAAGTAAAGGGTCGGGAGCCAGCACATATAAAAGAGACGAGAAAGGTGACACCCGACTGATCGAGCACGTGATATGAAATGGTTTCGAGAAGTGGCCATTCAAATTGGGCAATGTGTAAGTTCCAATTTGCATTGCTATCTAGCGCATGAAAACAGGTCTGAAACTGGCTTTTTGCGCTGCTGTCAAGTAGCGATGGTTAACACTAAAGGAAGAATTTGACTGTTTTCCATCCCTTGTGTGATGCAATGCATGAAGCGGAGGTTTTCACACAGCCTCTTTCCCATCCTCACTGTAATGTAACGCATGAGATATTGGTCGTCGCAATGGATCTGTTGAAATTCGTACACATTTGCGCTTTTCCGACCAAACCAACCATGACAAAGGCCAACCTCATTGCTGACATTTTGGCCAAAATCTTAAACTCTACATTCAGCAGGAGACACAAGGCTTGACATTTGGGAGAAGGTGTTTACTGATTAAATCGACTCTAGTGCTTGACACCTTATTTTATCGAACGTGGAAAGATAAAAAGCAATGTTGACAGTGGAAAGTCTTGAATTCAGAACGTAGAAAGCCGGAACAATTATCATAAGGTATTAAACGGTTCTGCCAGTTCGCCTGTTTCTAATACTGACATAAGATCAGAAATGTAAGAGGAGAAGTTAGACGTTAGTCGTTTAATTTATTTTTATTGACCTAGGAAGTATGAAAGTAAAATTCACCTCGGCAGGACTTGAACACAAAAAATTGAAGCGCTAACGATTCTGCCACTCTACTGCTTTTAATAATTTCTGATATAAACACAAAACAAGCAATTTGGTGGGAGGGGTCGAATATATGGACCCTAATAAATGACTGGTACTTTACTTTTTTAACGTCGGAGGGGCGAAAGCAAAGTCGACTTCGTTGGGAGTTGAGCTCAGAATTTAAATGCACGCGGCTATACTCCACAAATCGTTTTCTCTATCATTGTAGAGCAGCTAATTAAATAACTGGATTATGTGCATTCCCCACATGACAATTTTATGAATGGTTTCTAATTTCTTTATTTACGGTGGTGTGCTGAAAAGTTCTGGCTTTGGGTAAAAGAAAATATACAGGAAGATCATTTACTTATTGCAGTGATCCTTCAGTTTTTCTAAGCCCCGTAAGGTTTGGTCCTCTAACCTGGCCTTTCGTCGTACCCTGAAAGCCAGGAACGTTTCAGTACCCCCTCATATAGATATATTTCTAAAAATTACACATTTGGAAGTAAAAGGCCCAAGTCCCATGAAGCAAGACGTAATGTTATTGACTCTCTATTACTCAGTAGGTGCCTTTACAAAAAAAAAAATAAATAAATAAAGAGAGAGAGAGAGAGAGAGAGAGAAATATTTTCAAATTTAAACAAATAAGAGGATGGAAATCTAGTTAAATTTCTTCCTATTTTAATGCTTCAATTAAATTTCATTACTTTTTATTTTAACATTTATTTTTATTTTTATTGCTTTACCTCTTTTTTACAAAATGTAACAGAAAAAGGATAGAAAGAAAAGGCCAGCCTTTGTTTTCATTATATTGTATTAGTTGCAAGTTCGGTGCCGAAGATATATGGCACCGAAATGCATTCCCAGAATTAATGTTCTTGTAACAAAAGGCATTACGAAAAAAAAACATTGAGATACATGCACAAATATACTCTCATACATACATACATACATACATACATACATACATACATACACACACACACACACACACCACACACACACACACACACACACACACACACACACACATAAGTGTGTGTGGTAAGCATGTCTTGTGTATTGGCTGGAAGAAAACTCGCAACAAGTCTTAGCAAAAAATAAACGAATAAATAAATAAAAAGAAAGAAAGAAAGGGAAAGGAAAAGACTGAAATAAAAAGAAAGAAAGAAGAAATGTATGTAGGAAAAGATCTAATTTTGACACGATCAATTGTGAAATCTATTTGTCTGACAAAAATCATTACAAAAAGAGACAAAATGTAATGGAAAAATATTGAAATAAATAAATACTGGAATAAATAAACAAACAAACAAGGATGGGAAGATATGGACATCACAAGAGAAATGAAGTAAAACGAAGAAATAAAAATGTGAAATTTTGTGAAATTTCTCATTAGAATACTGATTTTTAACATAGGCACAAGGCCTGATAATTTAAGAGCGGAATAAAATATGAAACAAGTACCATTTATGTACTGGTGTACGTAAATGGTACTTTGTTTCATTCAACCTAGAAGGACTTCATTACAAAGTCGCCTTCGAGTGGATGTCAACTCAGTAATTACAGCAGCAAACTGAATACGGTAAAACCTTCTGAACAACATTTATCTATTCTACCATCAAAAATGAGTTACATGTTTAGGCGAAGAGAAATAGGATTCTATGACGTTCATGTCTATTCCGAAAAAGCATCACTATGATGTGTGAAGTAAAATGACTTCCTATGAGAATCAAAACTTACAGAACCTGTTTAGTACGAGCTACGATTAGGCAAGTGAGCTCCCGTTCGATTCCTGGTCCTGGAGTCACGTTCTGCCCTTAGACAATGCATTTCATGTTGCTTCAGTCCATTCAGCTGGCGAAAGCGAGTATTAAGACTGACACAGCACGTGGTCAATGTCAATTTAGTACGGTAGAGCTAACAAGTCAGTGGTACAAAAACCTTCACGCATGAAGAGGAATGTCTCCAGCAGAGGTTTGCTATATCCTCTGTGTTTACTTTTAACTCGAATCCTATAAGATCACTATTTTTAAAGGTAAGGGTAGACCCAACTAAATCACATACAATGTTTTCAGAATTAGTTCGTGCGAATGTCCAAACTAATAATGTACCGGCAATTCACATGTTGTCATTGTGTTGCTTCAGTACTACTGACTGATTACGCAACTGGTGGAAGTCTAATTTAAAGTTCTATTGGAGATAACGAAGAACATGATCGAACGGAGAACATGGTCGAACGGAGAACGTGATTAATGATGCTGAGATTTGACAAACAGGCAGTTTACAGTATTTTCAGCAGAAGTTTTAGAACAAAATATTTGACATTTTGTTGCATATGTTTAACTAAGCATCCTTATCAGATGACACAGGCCAGTTCATGAAAAGTTTTATAGGCAAGCACTTTTGCAGACAAACGTGCTTCACCATCTTCTGATGAAGGTGATGCACGTTTTCTCTTATTGATGGCAGAAAAGACTGCATAACCATTACTTTTTTTTTCAAAAGAATAGGTCGGAGTTTTGCGCAAATGTAACCGATACAATAGTCAATCCAAACATGAACAAGCAAGAAAAAACAACAACGCGAGGACGTGCAATAAGTACCGTGTTATTGGACGCTCAGGAAAGGAAAGAAAAGAAAGAGGGTTTCACGTTTCGAGCGGAGCTCTTCATCAGAAATATAGAAAAAGTCCAAAGAAGGGAAGACGGAGAAAGAAAATCACCAACGATACACACGCAGTCACATATTGAAATACAATAGTGCTGTATATTGGTGACCTTGATCTACTTTTATTAGCCACAGTTAGTCATCGACCTAACGGGTAAGAGTAAACGTATGTTTCGTACACTTAGCGAACTCTCGAAAGTTAAACAATTATAGATTTAGTAAGTCAACAGGTTTGTGTAAAATTCTGTTATATTTTTTAAAAGACTTTTAAGAAGACTTTTCTAAAGTTGCAACAGTCCTACGGGGAGATTTGCTTGAGTTGTACACAATGTGAAGGGTCGTACCGGCGTTTCAAATCAGCAAGAACAGATCATCCGACGAAGATGAACTGAAATCTAGATAACCGTCGACTGCAACGGACGATGATTACATTGCAAAAGTGTGTACTATGATCTGTGAAAGTCGTCTCCTGACTTTCCGCAAAGTTCCTGAAGAAGTAAGCATTTATAAAAAGTTTGTATCACATGATTTTAAAAGATAATTTGAAGATGCATCACCTTGCTCTTTAGATTTTAATCTGTGCCGAGCCGATTGATAGAACAAAAATAGAATCGAGTCATTAGTCACAGCTTTGTGATGGTTCAAATACTGATGGAAACTTTCTGAAACATAGGTGTACGTTTATATTAGCGAAACTTAAATGCTGGTGCCACAGTGAATTGGATAGCCATCGCTGAGATCATAAAACATTATTTCAGAGTTGCTAAAATATGCAAGCTATGTTGATCGTCATTTTTTTATTCGTACGGTGTCGTTCATCCATATGTTGCAAGTGATCAGATGATAATGAATCAGTTTTACTCGGAAATCTCGGAACATTTGAGAGAAGGCTGAAGCATGGACAAATAAATCTTAGATGCTGCATCACTACAATGCTCTTGCTAATGTGTTACCTCTTAACCGTGACTTTGTGGCAAGCAACGAGACTTGTGTCCCCCAGCCTTTGTACTGTTAGGATTTGGCTTCAGTGAACTTATTATTCCAAAGCAAAAAAAAAAAAAATGTCGAATCGAGACGAAA
Source organism: Octopus sinensis (assembly GCF_006345805.1). Lineage (NCBI taxonomy): Eukaryota > Metazoa > Mollusca > Cephalopoda > Octopoda > Octopodidae > Octopus > Octopus sinensis. The sequence continues at coordinate 55,923,123 of NC_043007.1, read as the reverse complement.
AAAGGGAGAGAAAGAGAGAGAAGAAGAATGAGAGAGGGAGAGACAGACGGACAAACAGACAGAGAATTGTCCGACACACACACACACATACAGAAAATGGAAACAAGTAAAAGAAACAGGGAAAGCAAAATAGAGAGAGAGAGAGAGAGAAACTAATAAAGAGAACTAGCAAAAGACAGAAAAACACCCAAGGAGAAACAGAGAAACACAAGGGGGACGAAAGAAACAAGAAAAGGAGGGAAAATGTTGATAAAAATAAACAAAGGTTATGGAAGTGGGAGGGAAGGATTATATCGGGATGATAGTTGAGGCTGGTGAAACAATCGCAGTAAATAGATAACAGCCTTAAAGCAAATGTTAACTGAAGAATTACTATAGCAGAGAACCAGACGGTGTTGGTTGATTGTGAAAGTGGTAGTGGTAGTGGTGGTGGTGGTGGCTGCAACTATCTGTAGTGATGATGATGATGGCGGTGTTGGTGTCTGCGGATACTGATATAGATGGCGTATGTCTATAGTAGTGATGTATGTACTGATGATGCTGGTTGTGTCTAGACTGGTGGTGTTTCGATGGTGGTGTGTGATGATATATAAGTTTTTACTGTTGCAATGGTTTCACAGCGGTGTTAGTCGTGCTGCCTGTGGTAGTGTAAGTAAAAGTGTTGCCGGTTGTGATGGAGTCACCAGAAAAGGTTATGGTGGCTTGTTGTCAGTATTGCTATTGTCGTGGTGATGGTTTTGAGTAAAAGTAGTGGTGCGGTTTGTTGTTTGACCATAGCTGAGTCCCCTCCGCCTAGATCTACATCAAGAGGCAATCCAGCCATGACTATCCACTCATTTTTCGATGTACATAAAACCCAATATCTCGTTATCCAACATGACGGTGGAGTGTTTTGAGGAAGGCTGAGCTGCTATTTCTAGGAAATAGAGCTATCTCACAAAAGTTCCTTAATGGTTGCGAAAAGTGATGGTGATGATAGCGGAGATGTGATAGACATAAAGGTGATGGTACTGGTTGTGATGGTGGTGGCAGTGGTAGTAGTGGTGACGGCGGTGGTGCACGCGATGGAGATGGGTGACAGTGGTAATGGTGGTGGATTTGGTTTGGTGGTGATGGTGGTGCTGAAGCAGCTGATGTTAAAGAAAGTGGCAGGTGTGAGCGATGGCGGTGATGTAAGTTACAATGTTACGGGAAGGGTTGGTATCCGTGCATGGTGGTGGAGAAGGAACGGAGAAAATAGTTCAATGAAGGAGAATAAAAAGGAGAGGATGGGGGAGGGGGAATTAGTGGGAAAGAGAATAAATGATATATAGAGGCGGAAGGGAGATCGATAAATCAATATAGAAACTGGATGGTTTACTGTTGATTTTGTGGTTGCATGTTGGTTGCGGCGGTGACGGTGATGGTGGGGGAACATGGTGGTAGTTATGTAGCAATAAGAAGAGTGGGCTGGCGTTGTGAAGGGGTAGGGAAAACCCGAAAACACACATATAAACATATACACACAGGCACACACACATATGTATGTATGTGTGTGTGTGTATTTATATATATATATATATGCATCTATGATTGTGTACACACGTATGGGCATGTATATGTACATTAAAGAATTATTGCGTTATGTATGTTAGAGACAAAGTTTGTATGTCAGTTGGAGTTTGTGTGAATGTGTATGCATTCTAAAATAACTGTGAATGTTTTCTTCTTTGATTTTGAATGTGACAGGGCATGTGGTAGTGGTGGGGGTATTATTATTATTATTATTATTATTATTATTATTATTATTATTATTGTTGTTGTTGTTGTTGTTATCATCATCATCATCATCATCATCATTGAGTGAGAGAGCAGTGCATGCTATTAAAATGACACTGGGGTAAAATATGCGAAGCCCAATATACCCATCTTGACTACCCGTCTGATAAGGGTATACCAGGCATATGTGTGAGACATGGTAATCTCATATCAAGATAAAGAGCACATCACCTTGCAGGTGGGGCCCAGTTAGAATTTTCCTCAGGTCGAGTAGCCCGTCCCTCTCAAAATAAGGTTCATTTAAGGATGTTGAAAGAAACACCTATGTTTCCAGAGGTTAATTATCCAAATCCCCAAAGAATCCCTCTCAACACATGGCTATGATGCTCCCCCACTACTTCTGCTCGTGATCAGAGATGCACATATTGTCAGCCACTAAGAGACATGTTCAACTGGCTAAAGTCAAACAACTGAGACACAAATCTGTGGTACAGAGTAGAATATTTGCTGTAGCTCATGTTTTATACCAAGACAAAACATGTATATGATAACACTTCCAATCAGTTAAGACCAGAAGCCATGAGAACCAGTACCTGGTACGCATCAGGACGTTTATTACCGTTTGTTATCATTATCATTATTATCGTTGTTATTATTATTATTATTATTATTATTATTATTATTATTATTATTATTATTATTATTATTATCATTATAATTATTATCGTTGTTGTTGTTATTATTATTATTATTATTATTATTATTATTATTATTATTAAGGCGATGAGCTGGTAGAATTGTTAGCACGCCGGCCACAATACTTTGCAGCATTTCATCAGTCTTTACGTTCTGCGTTCAAATTTTGCCGTGGTCGACTATGCTTTTCATGTTTTCGAGGCCGATAAATTAAATACGAGTGAAACGCTGGGGTCGATGTAACCGACTAGTCCCTTTCATCCAAATTTCAGGCCTTGTACCTTCAGTAGAAAGGATTATTATTGTTGTTGTTGTTGTTTTTGTTGCTGCCGATGTTGCTGTTGTTGTTGTTGTTGCTATTATTATTATTATTCTATGTTTGACTTTTGCTTTATATTTGTACAAGCTGGCTCCAAGTCTCACCAAGAGACCTCAAGAGACAACAGATTGGCAGTTCACGTTGTTGTTATGCCTAGTGTGCCATATATTTTTTTTTGGGGGGGGGGTTGTGTTGTACTAGTGAATGTCTAATAAATAAATTTAAAAAAACAAATAAAATAAAATATTTAAAAAAATGATAAATAAATAAATAAAAATTGTTTGTTTTAAACCTTGAGATTACATAGAAAGTATTTTGCGTAGGATATGAGCAGTTCCCATGAGTACTATCTTTTGAATTTCTGCCATTTTGGGATTTCCTGGTATCTGAGTTAGGTAGCAATCAGCCCCTTTCGCTATCATTCCCAGGGCACCTATGACAACAGGTATTGTTTTAGTCTTCAGGTTCCACATTTTGCTGATTTCTATTTCAAGATCTTTATATTTGCTCAGTTTCTGGTAGGTCTTGACAGATACGTTTATGTCGATTGGGACAGTCATATCAATGAGGAGGCATGTTCTTTTTCTGAAGTCTTTCAATATGATGTCTGGCCTATTTGCATCTATCTTTCTGTCAGTTTGAATGGTGAAGTTCCAGAGGAGTGAGATGTGGTCATTTTCAAGTACTGGAGGTGGTTTGTGTTCCCACCAGTTTTTTTCATGGGGCAACTCCAGGTTTTTGCAAATTACCCAGTGAATATATTGTGCAGCTCTATCATGCCTGTTGAGATACTCTGTAGGCGCTAGAAGACTGTACTTGGAGACAACATGATCAATGGTTTCCTTTTGTTGTTGACATACACGACATGTTGGGCGACTGCCGTTTTTTAATATGTTGGCCTGGTAGTTTCTTGTTGGTAGGGATTGATCTTGAGCTGCTATGATAAACCCCTCTGTTTCAGATTTTAAGCCAGAGGCCATTAGCCATTGATGGGTCAGGGCTTTGTCAATATCTGCATTATTCGCTCTATTTGGGTATTTGCCATACAGAGGTTTTCTTGCCATTTATCATTCAGAATATCTAAGGCCGTAGTTTTAGCACGGGTTTTAATGCGCTTAGCTTTTTCTGTGCCTGTTTCTTGTATGTCTATCTCTAATTCCGAAATTTGTTGTATTCGGAATTCACTTAGATATTCCTTTGCCTGTTTTGTTACTGAGTATGATGCTTTCTTGTTTTGAAACAAGTTTTAACATCCAGTCCTCAGACTTTTCCAGGTAGGTGTCTAGGCCAATTGTAGCAATCTTCATTGTCATTGCCAGTTGTAAAAGACCACGGCCTCCCTCTTTTCTCGGCAGATAAAGTCGTTCTGTATCTGCCTTAGGGTGGTGCATTCTATGCATTGTCAACAGTTTTCGTATTTTTCTGTCAAGCTGACATATTTCAGTAATTGACCAGTTAACGATATTGAAACTGTAAGTCACGACTGGTATGGCTAATGCATTCATCGCATCGATCCTGTTTCTCGCATTCAGCTCTGTTTTGAGTATTGCTCTCACTCTTCGATAACATTCTCTCCTGATCCTTTCCTTCATCTCTGAATGCCTTATTCCGTCCACTTCAATTACCCCTAGGTACTTGTAGCTCTCCACTGGGTCTAATTCTTTTATGATATTCTGTTGGTCAAGGTTAACGTTAGATGTTTCTGTCATTTTTCCTTTGATAAAGGTAGCTTTTGCACATTTATCGAGGCCAAATAGCATTCTGATGTCGTCACTAAATTGATTGACAATCGCTAGTAAGCCCTTGAGTTGTTGGTTATTTTTTGCAAAGAGCTTTAAATCATCCATGTAAATGAGATGATTTATATTTTTATCAAACATTTTATATCCGTACTACGCGTCATTGAGCAGTTTTGAGAGAGGTATTAAGGCTAAACAAAAGAGGAGTTGTGATAGTGAGTCACCCTGGAAAATGCCACATGAAATTTTTACATCACCAGCATTTAGAGATTCATTGTCACTGTTCAAAGTTAGTGTGGTTCTCCATGATCTCATACTTACGTCTAAGGAGTCCAGTTCTGTAAATATTCTATCAATCCAGGGGGCCTTTTCGTTGTGTGTTTTTTCTTCTGCCCAAATTTTATTCCAAAATCCCTGCACTTCTTTTGATGATACAGACTTTACAGTAACTGCTGTTTTTCCTATCTTCCTGTAAAAATTTTTGGGGTTATTTTTGAACATGTTGTTGACCTTGAAAAATCTATCACGCTTTTCATACCTCGCTATGCGGGCAGCTTTAGCACATACCTTTTGCTTGATGGTTTCTATGGTGGCATCAATATCAAGTATAGTTTTCATATTATATTTTTTCAGTAATTTTGGGGTTTTTGTAGGTTTGGTAGTCTTTTGAACCTTAAGGTTTTTCAAATAATCAATGTCAGATCTAAATAGTTTAATTTGTTGTTGCAAACGCTCTTAGCAAGAAGGCTTTTTGTGGGAATGTTGCCGTTTTCTAATCTTTTCACCACATAGGATCGTTGAGATTTTCGCGGATGCATAGTATAGGTGGTTGAGATCGATGATATCAACATCATTAGCTGAAATTATATCCTTAGATGTAAGCCGGATTTTACCAATTATTTTCAGGTTTTGGTTAGAGTTGCGAATTTTAGGGAGTGTATCGCGTTCATCCATGCTGGTTTCTTTAATTTTCAGCATTTCAATCATGATTTGATTTTTTAGCTCATGTAGTTCTGTTGGGTCAATATTTGTGTGACTTTCTTTATTTATTTGATGTTTATCTGTCTTAGTGTTTATGATTGGTTCAGGGAGTATTTCACTTTGCCTATCACTTATTCAATCACTCTTTCAATCCTTACTTCGTTTTTTTCAGCCCTGGTCTGGTCTATAATTATTTCCTCTGTATTATCTTCTCTAGCAGCAGCTTCGTTCATTTTATCCGTCACTGCTTGTCTAATTTGATCAATCTCTACTTCAGTCAGTAATTTTTTTTTATAATGTTTCTTCTGACGTTGGCAAGTTTGTTACTGTCTATGTAGGGTCTTGCTTCAGGGTGTTTCTGTCTCCAGTTTAAGTATGTTTGTACAGTGTTAGATTTATCTGTGGGGAAATATATGGCATGGTAGAAGGCCGCAAGAACTTCTTTATTATCTTCCCTAGACCATTTTTCCTTCTTTTTCTTTTGATTATTTGGTGACGAGCATGGATGGCCATCTGTTGGAATATTCTGGTTGTGGGGTACGTCCAGCTCCTGTGTGTTGGGAAGATTTGATCCAGTAGCTGATTTTTCAATCAGAATTTGGTTCAATTTTCGGGTACGTGGTCTTTTGTCATCCGCGCGATGACCATTGCGGTTTTTAATTTGTTTTGTTGACATTGAAGCATGACGAGCTTCGACTCTTACATTAGGAGACGGATCTGTCAGTTTAGGGTTCCCTGCACGTAAACATTGCTAGCAGATCTGTATTTGTCTGTATTTTTTTTGTTGATAGATTTATCTCCGAACATAGTTTTTTTTTATTTTTAAACTTATGAAAGGTTTACTCTGCTTGTGTTAGTTCGAAAAAATGAGAATAAAATACGGAAAAAAGGATCTGTCAGTTATTATTGTTATTATTATTATCATTATCATCACCATCATCATCATCATCATCATCATCATCAATGATATTGTTTTATGTGTAGTCGCAGCAGTAGCTTATTATTGTTATTTTTATTTTTATCATTATCACCATCACCACCACTACTACCATTGTTTGAGGGAGTAGTTGGTGAAGAGGTCATGTTCTATAGGTCTATAAATAGATTCAGCAGATGGTTGAGAGATAGCCAAAGAGACAAAGGACATTTCAGGTCAGGAGAGGTCAAACCTGTTTACTTTTTTTTTTTCAGCGCTGCCTTGAAAAGCAATTCAGCTTGTTATATTTGTAATTAATGGTAGGAAGGGGAAAAAACTATATATATATATATATTTACCAGGTGGTGCTATTAAGTTAGACATGGCCTGGGCCAATAATGGCCGAAACCTATCAAAGTATCAAAGTATATATATATATATATATATATATATATATATATATATATATACCCACACACATATGTATATGTATATGTATACTCACACACACATATTATCTGATATTCACGTCGATGATTTTTTAAATTTCTGAATTCAATTATGTTGTTGCAATAGGAGTTGTGTTTACGCATTTGGGTAATATATTAAAGTTTTTAAGTATTCTTGAGATGTTCGTTTGTCTATCCATTTGGAAAATACAATAAGACTTTTGCAATGGGAAAAAGAATGTTTAGAAAAGAAAACAAGTTGTGGCTAGTTCTAAGATTTACTAAATATGGTCTTTTGTATGACTGCACAGAGAGAAACGATAGTGTTCTTCGAATAAAGAGGAGGATGATATTTACATTTTCGAAAACTCAGGGAGAGAGGAAAGGATACGTTATCCCACATTAGTTGTAGATACGAGGGACGCTCAATAAGTAATGCCCCTGACCCATTTGCAGTTGTTTGATCTAGCTGAAATTTTGCATGTGCAATTATTCATATCTCTTCAGATTAAGTAGTAAATTACAGCTCTGTACTAATTGTGGTTTCTGATTTACAGGTGTTTGAACTGAGTCAAGTGTGAAATGGAGCCTGTTGAGTGTCGAGCAGTGATCCAGTTTCTGTATTTGAAAGGACGCACACCACGGGAGACTTTTGATGAAATGAAAGTAACTTATGGTGATGATGCCCCATCATATGACCTTGTAAAACGCTGGCATCATGAATTCAAACATGGTCGGAACTCTGCGGAAACAGCTCCCAGATCTGGTCGCCCCCCTTCTGCTATTGATGAGGCATTTGTCCGTCAAGTTGAGGCTGCCATTTTGGAAGATCGACGCATAACTATTCGCCAAATAGCCCATGAGGTCAAGATTAGTACCGGATCTGTGGAAACTATCATTCATGACCATTTGCATATGCAAAAGGTGTCTGCCAGATGGATTCCCAGGTTGCTCACGCCTTTCCAGAAGCAAGAACGCGTCGAGTGCTCGAGGATGAATTTGGAGATGTGCCAAGAAGATGAGTCAAAATTTTTCAAAAGACTGATTACACAGAATGAAACCTGGGTCCATCACTATGATCCATAGACCAAAGCCCAGTCTATGCAATGGAAGGACCGTGACTCACCTCCTCCAAAGAAGGCAAGAGTGCAGCCCTCCGCTGGCAAGGTCATGCTCACAGTCTTCTGGGACCAGGACGGAGTAGTGATGACAGATTTCCTGGCAAAGGGTACCACAATTACAGGAGCCTATTATGCTTCACTTTTGAGGAAATTAAGAGAAGCTATCAAAATCAAGAGGAGGGGCAAGATCAGCAAAGGCATCCTCCTCCTGCAGGACAACGCTCCGGTCCACAACTCGCGTGTCGCCAGATCAGAAGCACAGGCGTGCGGCTATGAACTCCTCCCCCATCCCCCTACTCTCCTGACCTTGCACCCTCTCATTTTCACCTCTTCCCAGCCATGAAGTTGTTTTTGAAAGGAAAGCGTTTCCCAGATGATGCAGCCTTGATTTCTGAAGTCACGTCGTGGTTGGAGGACCAAGCTGGGATCTTCTACAAAAACGGTCTTCAGAGCTGCATCAAACGATGGGAGAAATGCGTAACTCTGGGTGCTTCCTATGTAGAAAAGGACTAATAACTGTGCCAAGTTTCGTTGCTCTACAGTTATGGGAAGTGGGTCAGGGGCATTACTTATTGAACGCCCCTCGTATTAAAGATTTTTTTTGTTTGTTTGTCTTTTTTTTTGTATTTTAAGCTGACCGTTTGTGTGTTCGATAGATGTAGGTATGTAAGTTTCCTAACTTATTTTATTTTGAGGGAGATTTAAAATATTTACAGGGAGTTATAGATATTTCAGTCTTTGGGAACAGTGGGGGGAAGAGCGGGTTCACCCTGTCGGGTTTTTGAATTTCTGAATTTCTTTTTCTTTTGGAATTTTTATTTTATTTTTAAAAGTTTTGCTGTGGTTTACAGTTTTTGTAATTGTGCAGTATGTATATATTAGCAGGTGCTTACTTCCATAATTTTTTATCGTGCATTTAATTGTGTTGTTACAATAAAAGGCAATTTTACCTATTCTGATAGTCAAGGAAGAAGGGACGACAAAATGTTTACACAAAATTGGAGATATTTATGTTTCTAATTTTTTTTTGTTAGGTGTTCGTTTGTATGTCCAAAGCTGTAGATATGTAAGTTCCTTAACTTATTTTGAGGGAAATTCAAATTACTCACAGAAAACAGTAGATCTTCCAGTTTTTTACAGTTGTTTTTTCAGTTGTCCTGCTGGGTTAGCTGCTGACAGGTCAGAGCAGCGAAAAACACGTCCAGCCTCTGTCACGTCCAGCCGCCTATATATTATTATTATTATATTATTATTATTATTATTATTATTTATCACACGTTTTCGTGGAGCTCCTGAAGTCTTTCATGCGTAGCGGGCTATCGTACCATGCTATCCGTTCTTGTCAGCTCTCTAATACTTTTCTGGTTATTCTGGCCGTGCCAAAGAGGCAAACCTTTTGTAATAGTTCTACTGTGCACTCTATTCCAATTGCCCTTGATGCCTT
>NC_043007.1:55903700-55908700 GCF_006345805.1 Octopus sinensis | reverse complement strand
TGGTGACGCCCTCGTCATTTACTACATCCTTTGGATGGTGTCTGTACCACTTATCATGGAATTTAATTTTGTAGTATTTACAAGCATTCCAGTGGGTGTACTGCCCTGGTCTATCATGTCTTATGAGGTACTCCTTTTCAGAGAGGACTGGGCAACCAGAAACAACATGATCAATTGTCTGTGAATTTTCCGTAAATTCTGCACTTGGGGTTAGATCCATCATTAAGGACGTTTGCATGGTAGCTCCTGGTAGGTAAGCTCTGATCTTTCGCTGCAATAACAAAACCTTCTGTTTCCCTTTTTAGACCTGTTCCTTGCAGCCATTGCTGTATTAGATTTTGATCAATAACTGGCTTGGACAGGCAGTAAGGGTATTTTCCATGCAGGAGTTTTCCTTTCCAGTTGTCTTCGATATCATTCATGCAATCCTTTGCTTTTTGTTTGATGTTTTTGCATCAGTGATAGGTTTTGGCAGTTTTAAATCATCCATGTAGAGTAGGTGATTAGTTTTCTGGTCAAAGATCTTAGCATTCAGTTGTTTAGTTATTGGCAACAGAGCGAGGTAGAATAGTAATGCTGATAATGAATCACCTTATTGTTATTATTATCATCATCATCATTATTATTAAGGCAGCGAGCTGGCAGAATCGTTAACACGCGGGCGAAATGCTTAGCGGTATTTCGTCTGCCGCTACGTTCTGAGTTCAAATTCCGCCGAGGTCGACTTTACTTTTCATCCTTTCAGGGTCGATAAATTAAGTGCCAGTGAAACACTGGGGGTCGACGTAATCGACACATCCCCTCCCCCAAAATGCCTACCCTTGTGGAAAATTTTGAAACCATTATTATTGGCACCTGGCACCTAGAATGTCGTCAGGCGCTCATAGCCCGCAACCAGTCGGGAAATGGGATTGGTGGATGATCCGCTTCAGAAATTCATTGAGGTTTAGTGGCGGGGAAGTGCGATGACATTCTCAGGGAGACTCTGGGCGCCGGAGAGAACGAACTGGCTAATCTGTTCCAGAGGACTTTCCCGTCGGGAACTATCAAGGATAATTTCTAGATCACTTTGGCCTGGCAGTGCTACCGGGGGCGCAACCGGTTCGCGACAAAATCTACAAGTACAGATGTGCGATCAGACGGACTTATCCGAGGTGCACGCAGAGTGACGAAACCGTTCTGCACGCCCTCGTTCAGTATCCGGGCATTGCTGACATGTGGGGTTTTGTTAAACAGCTACTGTCATGTGTGGGACGGATCCGTCCGTCGGCCGAATCTCTAGTGAGGATCGCACCGCCGCCCTCCTTCAATCGGGCAGGCAAGGCAATTTTCTTTTGTCTGGTGGCTGTGGCGAAAGAGTTTGTTTGGTGGACAAGGCTGAAATGTATAAGGACACATACATTCCTCTTTGGTAGAGCTCTCATTGACTTTTTCAAGTGGCACTTGGAAAGGAAATTGAGAGTGAGAATGAAAAAAAGAAAGAAAAAAGAAGTATACACGATATACATTGAGAAAATAGGGACATGTGCTTTACGCACAAGGGTAAAAACATGGCGGGAAGGATGATAGAGATGTGACTTGGAAAGGAAATTGAGGGTGGAAAGGGAAGTGCTGTCCTCGAGTGAGTGTATTTTGAAAGGTGGGTGAAAGTTGAAAAAATGGCAAGAGTGAATAGTACCTCTCTAACTGTAGATCTTTGAGCCGGAGAGAAGGAATTGGAGCGGGCACTTGCTCTTAGGGTTTCAGGGAAATCTCGGACAGTGGGGTTCCTCGATTATTCCTTGAGGCCTCTAGGAATAAAGAGCTCTGTTTTGAGTATTGCCCTTACTCTGCAATAACATTCTCTTCTGATCGTTTCCCTCATCACTCAAACTTGCCAATGTTTGATTCCGTCCCCTTCACATACCCCTATGTATTTGTAGCTCTCCGCTGGTTCTAACTCCTTTATGACCTTCTGCTGGTCAAGAATAACGTTGGATGTTTGTCATTTTTCCTTTGATAAAGGTAGCTTTGCACATTTATCGAAGCCAAATTGCATCCTGATGTCATCACTGAACTGTTTAACAATCGCTAGTAAGCCCTGTAGTTGCTGGTCATTTTTTGCAAAGAGCTTTAAATCATCCATGTAAATGAGATGATATATATTTTTATCAAACATTGTATATATATACTTGTAGTACGAGCAATTTCGAGAGAGGCATTAACGCTAGGCAAAAGAGAGGTGGTGATAGAGAGTCACACTGGGAAATACCATATGAAATTCTTACATTTCCAACATTAAGAGATTCATTATCACTGTTCAAAGTCAGTGTGGTTCTCCATGATCTCATACTTACAGACAAGAAGTCTCGCAGAGTCGGTACTATTTTATGCATTTCCAGACATTTCTTAATCCAGCTATGAGGTAGACTATCAAAAGCTTTTTTATAGTCTATCCAGGCTATCGACAAGTTTTTGCGCCCTTTGTGATAATCTTCCAAGATCATCTTATTGATGAGTAGCTGATCTTTACAACCATAGGACCCACATTTACATCTTTTTTGCTCATTAGGGAATATGCCACTTTCTATTAAAATACTAAAGGTATATTCAGTCAAGACAGATGTTAGTATTTTATACATTGTAGCTATGCATGTTATGGGTCTTTAATTTTTTGGTTCATTTGTTTCTTCACTTTTTGGAAGTAGGAATGTTAAACCTTTAACTAGCCAAGAGGAAATCATACTAGGTCGTTGCAAAACATTGTTGTAAAGTTTTGTTAACAGTTCATGGCTCTTTGGGAAGGCTTTCAACAAGAAGTTAGAAATTTTATCCTTTCCTGGAGACTTCAATTTGCTTGACTACCTGAGAGCAGATCTTACATCTACCTTGATACCCTCCCTTTTGCTCTTCTATCAATCAAAGGGGTATTTTTATTGTGTGTTTTTCTTCTACCCAAATTTTATTTAAAAATTCCTGCACTTCTTTTGATGTGGTATTTTCCATATCTTCCTGTAAAAAGTTTTGGGTTGTTTGTAGGTGTTGTCCTTGAAGAATCTAACACGCTTTTCATATCTTGTTATACAGGCAGCTTTAGCACATACCTTTTGCTTAATGGTTTCTATGGTGGTATCGATGTCAAGTATGGTTTACATATGTCTTTTCATTAATTTTCAGATTTTTGTTGGTTTGATAGTCTTGCCAATCTTAAGGTTTTTTAAACATTCTATGTCAGACCTAAGTAGCTGAATTTGGTATTGAATACGCTCTTGCCAAGTAGGCTTTTTGTGGGAAAGTTGTCATTTTCTAATCTTTTCACCACACAGATTCGTTGAGATTTTCGCGGATGCATAGTACAGGTGGCTGAGATCTGTAATATCATCATCATTAGCTGAAATTATATCTTTAAGTGCAAGGTGGATTTTGCCAATTATTCTCAGGCTTTGATTAAAACTGCGAATTTTGGGGAGAGTGTCGCGTTCATTTATGCTGGTTTCTTTCATTTTCAGCCATTCAATCATGATTTGATTTTTTAGATCATGTAGTTCTGTTGGGTCAATTTCTGTGTGACTTGTTTGATTTTCATCTGCCTTAGTGCTTATGGTTGGTTCAGAGAGTATTTCACTTTACTTATCAGTTACATTAACTCTGTCAGTCATTATTGTATTTTCATCAGCCCTGGGCTGGTCTATAATTATTTCCTCTGTAGTATCTTCTTTAGCTGCAACTTCGTTCCTTTTATCCCTTACTGATTGTTTAATTTGGTCAATCTCTAATTCAGTTAGTAATTTCTTCTTCACAATGTTTCTTCTGACGTTGGCAAGTTTGTTACTGTCTATGTAGGGTCTTACTTCAAGGTGTTTTTGTCTCCAGTTTAAGTAGGTTTGTACAGTATTAGATTTATTTGTGGGGAAATACTTGGCATGATAGAAGGCCTTAAGAACTTCTTTATTATCTCCCCTAGACTATTTTTCATTCTTTTTCCTCCTTATTTTTTCAGCCGTTATTTTTCCATGTTCTCTTGCCTTTTCTCTTTTCGGGGTCGTTAATAAAGTACCAGTTGATTATTGGGATCAATGTAAATGACTATCCCCCTCCCCAAAATTTCAGGTGTTGCACCCATAGTAGAAAGTATCATCATCATCATCATCATCATCATCATCATCATTATTATTTATTGTTTTTGCGCAGTTTCTAACACTGTTCACTACCAGTGAACTAAGGTAACATCCTAAGGTAGCATCAGGAGAATTCGAGCATTCCCAAATAATGTTGTTTCTGCAATTACTCCACCCTTATTGCAGCCCCTATTTTTCCATGTACTTCTCAAGATTTTTACTCACTGTTCCCACAGTTCCGACAATTATTGGTACTACTACCACCTTTTTCAGCGACAACAACTGCTTAACCTCCCAAGCTAACCTGTCATCTCTATCGACTTTTCTTTCTTCCTTATCGCATACCTTGTTGTTAGCTGGGCTTGCTATATCTATGATCCAACATGGTTTACTTTCTTTTTCAATTAACACTATGTCTGGTTTTCTATTCTCTATCTCATGGTCGCACTGAATCATAAAATTCCATAGGATCTTTGCATTATCATTTATTATTATTATTATTATTATTATTATTAGTAGTAGTAGTAGTAGTAGTAGTAGTAGTAGTAGTAGTAGAGTAGTATTTAGGCGGCGAGTTGGCAGAATCGTTATCACGCTGGACGAAATGCTTATCTGTCTTTCGCCTGTCGCTCCGTTCTGAGTTCAAATGCCGCCGAGTTGGACTTTGCCTTTCATCCTTTCGGAGTCGATAAATTAAGTACCAGTGAAATGCAGGGCTCAATGTAATCGACTAGTCCTCTCCTCCCAAACTTGAGGCCTTGTCCCTCCAGTAGAAAGGATTATTATTATATTATTATTATTATTATTATTATTATTATTATTATTATTATTATTATTATTATTATTGTTGCTGTTGTTGTTGTCGTCTTTGTACAGATTCTAACACTGGAGATGTATTACAGT
>NC_043007.1:55888700-55901200 GCF_006345805.1 Octopus sinensis | reverse complement strand
TGCCAAATTGTTAAAGGAAGATCTATGATTATTTATTTTTGATTTTATTTATAGAAGTTTTCGTGTAACCAATATATATATATATATATATATATATATATATTATATATATATATATGTAGAGAGAGAGAGAGAGAGAGAGAGAGAAGTTATGAGTAATAATGGGTTCTTGTTATAATACTTTTTTCATTTAATAATTTCTATCTACTACACAAGTATTTGGGTCTCTGCAATTACAATATAAATTACGGATGGTACTATGTTGTTATGTGCATATTTATTAGGGTTTGGGTTATAATCGTAATGGTAGTTGTTAGTTATCATTGGAGTTGCTAGTTATTTTGTATGAATTTTTTTATTATAGTATAGGTCCAGTTTCTTATTTCTAAAAGAAGAGATTATCCTTAAAAGGTTTGGAGAGACTGAAAATCCAAATCTGATTTTTTTGTTATTAGATATTTTTGCATATTTGGAGTTTTTAAAGTTTTCATTAATTATATTTTTAATGGATCTAATAAAATTAAATTTTAGATGTTTGGCAAAAGGTAATATTATTGTTTTTTGTAGAGTGATGGGTTATATTTTAGGGGTTATCTATTCTTACACATGGTATTGGTTTCTTTTTTTGTCAATTTTATTTCTAGTTGTATTAATATGATTTCTGTTGTTATGTGTATTATTGGAGGGATTAGGTATGATGAGATTATTTTCATTTTTATGTTTATTGGTTTAATGTTCTTATTTTTATCTATAATTAAGTGTTTTTGATGTTTATTGTCAGTATTCTTGGGGTTTTTTGTATTATTATTAGTGTAGTTAGTGATTTGTGAATTGTTGAAATTAAAATTAGTTTTTCTTTAAGTAAAGTTTTGGTTACTGTGCTCGTATTGATTAAGTTTATTAGTATGTTTATTGTGGTTATGAATTCTATGTCTATTGCTAATGTTGTGTTGACTATTATAGAGAGTTTTTATTTTGTTGTCGGGGTGTACTAATTCATCAGTTGATTTAGGTTCACTAATATCGTCTATGTTCATATCAAGATAAATTTTGTTATTATTAGTATTGATGCTGCCACTTTTATTGTACTTAATTTAATTATTCTACCATGAATATGCATATTTTAATATCACTGTTTGAAACGAATGTATGCCTCTATTAAAATTCTTTCAAATTTTAACATCTTCTCTTCTCCATTTTTAACAAATTTCTTGAGTTCTATGGGATACCTTTCCACAAATTCACATAACACACCGTATACAAGTATTATTTTCTTATTCCCAAACTTACGCCAATAAGGTACTAGCAAAATATGAAAAATCCTCTAAAATAAAAGGACGAAATATATTTCAACCTTTTCACACACACACGCACACGCACGCACACACACACACACACACACACACACACACACACACAAAACACACATATATATATATATATAAGGGAAAGCTAAGTTAGCGGTTGGAATAGCCATCTAAGGGATAATAATATCTGTTCTTACTATCGGTATCATTTACCTATGCTATCCCTGGGCATGGGTATGCAAGTACACTATGCTCATAGGGTACTGGTAACAACAGAATAAACAAAAATTTATCAGGAATCAAATTTAAATACGTAGAAAATTGACCAACATCGGTTGATTGTTTTATAATACAAAACATGACATAACATTTCTTACGGCCGTTTACGCTGTCAATGTCAGTCTGTGCTTACGAAACAAATTCCGAAAATAATATTCGCCATCTTCATAGCACATTAGATCTAGTACATGGGGCTTCATCAGAGTGAATACAAATGCATAACATATAATAAACGAACGGAAGAGGAAAGAACAGGGTCTCGAGATGAGGCGAGAAGGCTCAGTCTATAAGAATTCATATTTTACTTTAGTACTAGTTTTATTTCACTACTATTTACACAACCTGGTTCCCCTTTATAAATAGATAACCCATAAATATTTCCCTAGATCATTGCTAGTTCACTCTTCTGCTTATTGACTTCAAGCTCTACGCTGCAAGATGGTATGATTCTAATATATTGAACCTTCTGGCTTCATGTCGGGGCCCTGTTCTTTCCTCTTCCCTCTTCCCTTCGTAAGCACCGACTGTGATTGGCAGCAGAAACGGCCGTAAGAAATTTTATGTCATGTTTTGTTCTAAAAAATTATCAACCGATTTTGGTCAATTTGTTTCTTTTTAGATCAAAAGTCTTCTCAATTTTCTGCTTATATATATATATATATATGGTATGTATGTGCGTATGTATGAAAATTATATATATGTAGGAAAAAAGAAAGTGAGAAACATATATCAATTGGTATCAATGGCTATATAAATATATATATATATATATATATATGTATGTATGTATGTATGTATGTATGTATGTATGTAGGGTTGGCCAAAAGTCACTTGAGGGTAAATGAAAATTCCATAACTATTTAATATTCAATTTTATTTAATCATTCCAATTGTAAATGTTTAATAATTGCATGTTGTGAGTTAAAGTCAACCTTTTATTACTTATTAGCGAAGTATCATATAAAATAATGTTTTGCTTTAATCTTGGAATTAAATGATTTTGGTTTACTGTCTGATCACTTTTGGCCAAACCTGCATACATACATACATATATACATATATACATATATACATACATACATACATACATACATACACACACACGCACACACACACACACACACACACACACACACACACATATATATATATTTATAACTTATATATAAGGGCTAAAGAAAATTATTTCAATGCCAATATGCTGATAACAGAAAAGTCTGTTATCAGCATATAATTTCCTTTAGCCCTTATATATAAGTTGTTTATGATTTTAATCGTAAAGGTATTTTAATATGCTGCCACATTTTTGATGGAATTTTTTTTCTGTAAAAAAAACTTCATCCTATATTAGAAGTAAATATATATATATATATATATATATATATATATATATATATATATATATATATATATATATATATATATATATAGGATGATAGATAGATAGATAGATAGATAGATAGATAGATAGATAGATAGATAGATAGATATAAAAATAGACAGACAGAGAGACGGATAGACAAACAGACAGACAGATAGATTGATAGATAGATATACACACAGAGGAAAACACATATCAGTAACTGTTATCAATACAATATATATATATATATATTATATATATATATATATATATATATATATATTATATATATATATATATATATACATATATGTATATATACATATATGTATATATAAATACTCACACACATGTAGGTAGACTGACAGGCAAGTAGACAGATAGACAGACAGACACACAGATAGATAGATAGATAGATAGATAGATAGATAGATAGATAGATAGATAGATAGATAGATAGATAGATAGATAGATAGATAGATAGATAGATAGATAGGCAGACAGATAGATATAGACACAGAAAAAAACATAACAACAGCTATGCGAGCACCAGCGGCAACAACAACGACTGCAACACAAGCAACACGCCCAGGTACAAAAATATTACCGTCACCACTACCACCACTCCCAGCGACACCAACACCATCACCAACAGCATCGGCCCAACTTCATCAGTGACAACACCACCGGCGGTATGAGCGACAACGGCAGCAGCAATAGCAGCAGCAACAGCACCAACAACAGCAGCACCTAAACAGCAACAGACGCACCAACATCACGTTCCCACAAAAGTACGTGGGATGCACTAGGAATTCCCTCAAACAGCATCTTTCCAAACATTTGTCCTCCTGCAGAGTCCCGGTAAGAGAATACGTGACATTACTGGCCAGCCATATCTGGCAACTAAGAGACGAAGGGATACCATACTCGATCACATGGAAAATACACCCAGGCCTCTATACCAACAGGACGAAAGGTTGCAAGTTACGCATTGCCGAATGCCCGAGAATCTTAAAAGACTCGCTGGTACCAGGGAGCATTCTGAACACTAGGACGGTGATTTTCGTGGTTCTTTGTTACCGCAAGATGGCGGTGCGGTGGAAGCTCGATGGTCAGTGGCAAAAGGAGATAATCACCTAGTGTTTACCTTTATAGCGAATCATTCCCTCCCACCAACAATATTCTGAAGAGGTCTTAGGCAAGCAATGTTTAGAGTCTGAACTGAAGATAGGCTTTGAGGCTGAACCCCTTATGAGCGAGAAACACAGGGCAGGGTAACCCTATAAACCAGCCTCCCCATTATATATATATATATATATATATATATATATATATATATATATATATATATATATATATATATATATATATACCATTGTCAGTGTTTAATTCGCGTAATATAGCAGCAAACAATTTATTAAAATGAAACAATACAATTGAGTTTTATTTACAACATTGGACGTCTTCAATCAAACATTGTTTGTATCATTCATTGTGTTACACACCATCAATTTCTCTCAGTTCTAGTGTTCAGCTTCAATATCATTTATTTCTTTAAGTATATTTTCCCTAGATCTTGTTTGTGATTTTGCAAAAGCCAATACAATGCAAAGTGTGTTATGTAGTTTAACGCTTCCCATGAGGAGAGGGTGGCCGTGCAAATTAGAAAATAGGCAACAAGCTGTCGCGTTGAATAATATTATTACAATTTTTCATTTTTATGATTTATCCTACACCATGTCGAAGAAAGAATTATATGGACACATACTATTCATAACGAGGGAGCGAGATGGCATGTATTAGCTTCAAACCATTGGTGTAATCTTTGTATCTCTTATATTTGGTAAGGTACTGCCATATCCCCATATATTTTCACTATTTTTCTCTAGATACCTTGACTACAGGACTACTGTATCTTCAAATGAATGGCGACTCCTTCAATGGCTTTTAGGAGGACTTCACCCTATTTCACTTCCAATGACAGTTCTTATGCTATTTAAACTGAAAATCATGAAAGATGGGATTCTTCTTCTAAGCCAAAGTTACTGCTGTGTCAGAGCTACTAATATTCCCAATGTTATACACAACTGTATATCATACATAACGCTCTCTGCATTCTTTTATGATTTAGATTATACAAGAAATTAATAAAGAAATATTTTGTATTTGCAATCCTTATTTACATTATTTACAATTGACGGATATTTGTCCTCATTTTGTTTGTTGTTTACACAACGTTTCGGCTGATAGACTCTCCAGCCTTCATCAGGTGTCTTTTGGAAATTTCGAACATTATTATTATTATTATTATTATCATTCAGTAGTTTTATTTTTATAGCGTGCTTTCACTTCACTACCGAGCGCAGCTCTGTGTGCCTTAGGTATGTGCTGTGATTTGTTGTGATGCTCTGATGTTTATTGTATGGAAGGTGTTCTGCGTAGGATGTGTGCAGTGCCTAGTAGTGCAATTTTCTGTATGTTATATGTGTTTGTAAGTCCTGGTGTTTTTGTTATGTATTTGTCTGAATATTTTTTTATCATGCCTAATGCACCTACTATGATAGGAATTGTTTCTGTTTTTAGATTCCACATTCTGGTCACATCTATTTCCAGGTCTTTGTATTTTGAAAGTTTCTCCATTTCTTTTAGAGACACGTTGTCATCTGCCGGTATTGATACATCAATTAGAAAGCATTTTTTTCTTCATGATCTCTGACAACTATATCTGGTCTGTTGGCCTTAATTTCTCTATCTGTGTGTATCGGCATATCCCAGAGTATGGTTGGTTTCTCGTTTTCTGTGACCTTTTCTGGTGTGTGCCTATACCAACTTTTTTCTGTTCTTATTCCATAATGTTGGCATAGCTTCCAGTGTATGTAGGTTCCAACTTTGTCATGTCTGTGAATATATTCCTTCTTAGCTAGGAGTGGGCAGCCAGAGATAATATGATTTATTGTTTCTTGTCCATCTCCACATATTCTGCAGTTACTTGTTATATTTCTTTTCATTACATGTTTTTGGTAATTTCTGGTGGGGAGGCTTTGGTCTTGTGCTGCAATTAAAAATCCCTCTGTCTCTGCTTCGAGTCCTGAGCTTCTCAACCATTGCTGGGATTTTTCTTTGTCTATTTCTTTTGCGTTTCGTTTAGTCCAGTATTTACCATGAAGGGGCTTTTCTTGCCATCGTTTTATCATGGTTCGTTGCTGTTCTGTTTTTAGTTTGGATTTCATTTGTTTTATAGCTTTTGTTGTTTCTTCATTTTCTTCTTCTTCTTCTTCATATTTATTAGGTGGTATGATTTCTTGTTTGTATTTGTCAGCTTCCTTAAATACTGAGAACAGGTTTTTGTTTTGCTCGTGTTTTACCGCTATTTGTATCAGTTTTCCTTCCTTCTGAAGCATATATTTTTGAAGTCCTATGGTGGTTATTTTATAGTAGTTTTCCAGCTGTAAAAGGCCTCTACCACCTTCTATACGTTGTATATATAGTCTTTCTATGTCAGATTTTGGGTGATGCATCCTAGACCCTGTCATTATTTTTCTTGTTTTTCTATCTATTTTGGTAAGTTCATTTAGTGTCCAGTTAAGGATATTGTAGCTGTAACTTATAACTGGGACGGCTAAGGTGATAATACCTATTATCTTGTTTTTAGCATTGAGCTCTGTTTTTAGTATTGATCTAGCTCGTCTATAATATTCTTTTTTATTTTCTCTTTCATTTGTGTGTGTTGTGTCTTATCTAGTTCATGGATTCCTAAGTATTTGTAAGTTTGGCTTTGGTCTAATTCTTTTATTTCATTGTTTTATCTAGTGTGATGTTACTACTCTAACTAGTTTTCCTCTTTTCATGGTTACTTTGGCGCATTTTTCTAATCCAAATTTCATATCTATTTCTTTGGTAAATCCATGAACTGTCTTTAATAGTGTTTCCAGCTGTTTGTCATTTGCAGCGTATAGTTTTAGGTCATCCATATATAAAAGGTGGCTGATCATTTTGCCGTAACATTTATATCCGCATCCAGTTCTATTTAGCATATCAGATAGAGGTGACAGTGCCAAGCAGAAAAGGAGTGGAGAGAGAGTGTCTCCCTGGAATATTCCTCTTCTAATGGGGATGGCTTTGGTTTTCATGAGTCCCTCTTTTGTTTGGAGCTGTAGCACGGTTTGCCATTTATTCATAGAGTGCCCTATGAATTTTATAAGGGTTGGTGCTACTTTGTTAATGGCTAGTGTTTCGAGGATCCCTATGTGGGGGATGCTATCAAACGCCTTTTTGTAATCGATCCAGGCCATACTGAGGCCTTTCTTCTTTCTGTGGCTGTCTTCAATTATGGCTTTATTAATCATTAGTGGATCTTTACAGCCATATGAGCCTTTGCGGCATCCTTTCTGTTCTTCTGGAAACAGGTTGTTTTCGTCCAGGTGCTTGTTCAACCTTTGCGATAACACTGCAGTAAGTGCCTTGTATATTGTAGGAAGACAGGTTATTGGTCTGTAGTTTTCTGGTTTTGCTGTCTCATTTGATTTGGGAATTAAGATGGTTTTCCCCTTCATGAGCCATTCAGGCATTGTCTCTGGCTCTGCTAGCATGCTGTTAAAGTTTTCAGCCAGCTTTTTGTGCATTCCTGTTAGATATTTCAACCAGAATTTGGGGATCTTGTCATGCCCAGGTGCCTTCCAGTTGCTTAGTCCTTGCAGTGCCTGGGTGACCTTTTCAGTTGTTATGGCGGTCCAAAGTTGCTCAGATGCTGAGTTTGTTGTTTTGATACTTCTTTTTTTTGGTTGTTCGTTCGCCGACCATATTTCTCTCCAGAATTCTTCCACTTCTTCTGCCGTTGGTGCTGTAGTAATTTCTATTTTATTTTTATTTTTGCCAAGTTCTTGGTAGAACTTTTTGGGGTTGGAGTTGAACTTTTTGTTTTGTTCAAAGAAGGGCTGGCGTTTCTCGTACCGGCGGATCCTTTGTGCTTTGGCAAGGATATCTTGCTTCAGCTTTTCTTTTATCTCAGGTAAATCTTTTTCTGTGATGTTATATTTGCGGAGTATTTTTGTTTTCTTTTTGTTGCTCAGTAGCGTTGATTGTCTACTGATTTCATTAAGAATCGACAGATCTTTTCTCATTTTTGGTATTTTGTTTTGGATGTTATTTATCCACAGGATTTGTTTGGGTGGTGGTACTCCTGTTTGGATGGGTTTGAGTGAGTATCCAGCTTCTTTTGTGGCTGCAGTGGCTGCTGCGTATACTAAGTCATTTAGCTTAGTGATATCGCTTTTTGTTTCAGTGGCTATTAGTTCAGTGACGGCTAGGTTTATGCTGTTTATAATTGGTGTTGTTGTTTCGTCTATTTTGATTTTTGGGAGATATGGTCGATGGTCCATTTTGAGCTCTGTGGTTTTCAGTTCTTTGATTATTTTACATTTTATATTATCATAATCATTAGGCTCCCCTTTGTTGTCTCTAGGTTTTAGATTTGTGTCGCTTTCTTTCTTATTTATATGTTTGTTTGCCGTGTTTTGGCTTGCTGTTTGTCGTGTATTATTATGCATCCTTACGGTCTGGGTTTGTTGTTTTTTATTTATATCGTGTTTGTTGGGAATGTTACGTTTGTCATCGTGTTTTATTATTTCAGTGTTTATATTAATGGGCATCGTTGTGTGGCTTCTATCTACATTTTCCTGGTGTATTTTTTCTTTTAGATGTTCTATTTCTATTTCTGATATTTTTTTTGCTTTGAGAATGTATCTTCGTACGTTAGCTATTTTATTAGAGTTCATTGCTGTATCCAAGTCTATATTTATGTTATTTTCCTTCCATATTTTATATGTATGTGTTGTTGTGTTTACATTTTTGGGGTAGAGCACTGCTGTGAAGTATGCGTGTAGGATAGAAATGTATTCCTCACGTGTCCATTTATGTCTTTTGGGTTTTATCTGCGGGACATGAGGAACAACGTCCGGCCCATTATTTTGACGGTCGTCATTTTCGTAGGGTACCGGTCCGTTCATTTCTGTTGTCACATTGTTTTGCACGTGTAGTTTTTCGTACATTTTGTGTTGTAAGTTTAAGGTACGTACCTCCCGATTGTTATTCTTTGGTTGAATAATATCGGTGGTATTTAATTTCTTCGTAGTTCCTTTGTACATGGTGTTTGGGGTCGGGGATGATCTGGTGTTGATTGATCGTAATGTTCCACGCATGTTTACATGAGTTGTGTTAGAGGTGGAGATGATATCGAGGCAGAATACATCATTTCGTTTCGAAAATAGTAATAAATTTTAATGAGCATTACTTACTCGGGTACAGTCCAATCCTTTGTTAGTAAATCTTTGGTTTCATACGATGTCCTTGTTTTCGATGTTTGTGGATAGATTTCAGAGCTCTGTTGTATCGTTCTTACATCTTAAACGTCCCCCGGTGTTCTTTCCTATTATTATTATTATTATTATTATTATTATTATTATTATTATTATTATTATTATTCAGGTCACTGCCTGGAATCGAACTTGGAATCTTGTGGTTAGTAGCCCGCGCTCTCAACCACTACGCCATATGTTCTTAAATATAGAACTGTATTTGCAATCCTCTTCATAAAATCAGATTCATATATACGTGAATATAAGCATACACAAATATTATCGTTGCTATCATGAAAAAGTGTCGTAAGTCCAAAATGTTTTTCATTTTTAAGAAAACGAAAAAATAGTTTCACTATTACATAGCAAGACCGTTGTAATATATTCTTTTACTTATTCCAGTCTTTTGACTGCGACCATGCTGGAGCACCGCCTTTAGTCGAGCAAATCGACCCCAGAACCTATTCATTGTAAGCCTAGTATTTATACTATCGACCTCTTTTGCCGAACCGCTAAGTTACGAGGACGTAATCACACCAACATCGGTTGTCAAGCGATGGTGGGGACAAACACAGACACACAAACATATACACACACATACACATATATATGCATATATTTGTATATATACGACGGGCTTCTTTAAGTTTCCGTATACCACATCCACTCACAAGGCTTTGGTCAGCCCAAGGCTATAGTAGAAGATACTTGCCCAAGGTGCCACGCATTGGGATTGAACCCGGAACCATGTGATTGGTAAGCGATCTACTTACCACACAGCCACTCATGCGCCTATACTTTGACATTTTTTGATATTTGGCATCTGAAGCAACTGGAAATACGATAGTTTGACCAAAAGAACTGGTTATGGCATGCAAAAATAAATATTGCAAAACACGTATTTGGTTCAATTTGGACATACGACAGTTTAATATAATAGCAACGCTATACATATATATATATCATCTTTTACTTCTTTCGGTCACGAGACTGTGGCCATGCTGGGACGTTGCATCGAAGAATTTTAGTCGAATAAATCGATCCCAGTACTTACTTTTTTAAAGCCTGGTACTTATTCTATCGCACCCTTTTGCCGAAACGCAACATTACGGAAACATAAACATACCAACACCGGTTGTCAAGCGGTAATAGGGGACAAACACATGTACAAACACACACACACACACATACACACACATACACACACAAACATACACACACACACACACAAACACACACACATATATCAAATATTATTATTAAGTTTGAAAATGGAGAGATGAAATGGATACAGTTCTATATTTAAGAGAGGAGGAATTATGCACATTATTTACATTATTTACATTATTTACATTCGATGGATATTGATCCTCATCTTGTTGTTAACACAACGTTTCACAAATATCTACATCGAGTAAAACCACCAATTGAAGAGAATATGAGCAAAGACTGCTTGTACTCCATCCCATACAGCTGTGGTAGGTCATACAAAGGCGAAGCATGCCGCCCCCTCAAAATAAGGGTAGACGAACATCGCAAAGCTGTGACACGAGGAGATATTGATAAATAGGGTATAGCTGATCATATATGGGAAAATGGAGACCACCTCTCCCTGTGGGATAAAGCTAAAATAATAGATAGAGAACACCACTGGAACATACGAAAACTAAATAAGCAGCACATATGCTAGGACACAACAACCTCCTCAGCAGACTGAGTGCAGATATGAACAGCAAATGGGAACCAATATTAAGGGAGGATAGAAAAATATTAGATTTATAAGCCCTAAAATTCACTACATAATTGGCAGATGGCGTAGTGGTTAAGAGCGTGGGCTACTAACCCCAAGATTTCGAGTTCTATTCCAAGCAGTGACCTGAATAATAATAATAATAATAATAATAATAATAATAATAATAATAATAATAATAATAATAATAATAATAATAATAATAAACATGGGTGGTTCTTTCAACATCCTTAAACAACCCTTATTCAGGGACCGCATGAGCGGGATGGGCTACTCAACCTGAAGAAAATTCTAACTGGGCCCCACCTGCAAGGTCATGTGCTGTTTATCTTGATATGAGATCACCATGTCGCGCACATATGGTTGTGATGCATGTGCCTGGTGTGCCCTTATCAGACGGGTAGTCATGATGGGTATATTGGGCTTCGTATATTTTATCCCAGTGTCACTTTGATGGCATGAATTGCTCTCTCACTCAATAATAATAATAATAATAATAATAATAATAATAATAATAATAATGATAATAATGATAAATGATAATAAATAATAATAATAATAATAATAATAATAATAATAATAATAATAATAATAATAATAATAATATAATAATAATAATAACAACGACAACAACATCGAAAAATACCTTAGGAATGAGAACCCAGGTTCAAAATTTCCCCCAAGATACCTGAAGAAGGCTGGAGGGTATATCAGCCGAAACGTTGTGTTAGCAACAAACAAGATGAGGACAAATATCCGTCAAATGTAAATAATGTAAATAATGTATATTCACCTACAACTGTTTCATTCCACAACCAAAATTGAAACTACAAAACATATATAAATATATAATATTGAATTTTAAAATACCAAGGACAATACAAGGATTACATGATGATCCGTTGGAATACTTAGAATATATAATTCTTGTACTGTCCTTTTCTGCACCCTGATGATTTTCCATCCTAGGTATTTTAAAGTGCAATATTATATATTTATATGTTTCAATTTTGGTTGTGAAATTGAAAAAATTGTAGGTGAATATGGTAATTAATTAATTAATGAATCAATTTATATCCATTTGATCTCTCCGTTTTCAAACTTATTAATAATATTTGATATTTTATATTTTATATAATATATTCATTGAAGAAATAGCTCTTAAAAATACAATATATTAAACCAGTCTAACTTGGA
The DNA here is from genome assembly GCF_006345805.1 of Octopus sinensis. Classification (NCBI taxonomy): domain Eukaryota; kingdom Metazoa; phylum Mollusca; class Cephalopoda; order Octopoda; family Octopodidae; genus Octopus; species Octopus sinensis. Next base: position 55,888,951 of record NC_043007.1, on the reverse strand, counting down.
TAGAAATATCCCTATAAGAGGTCTAAATATCGTCATAGTGGCTATATGTATATGTGTGTGTGTATGTGTGTGTGTGTGTGCGTATATATATATATGGTGTGTCTGGGGAGAGTCATTTTCTCTTTGTGCCTTATGATATAACACACTCACCGGTAAAACTTCCACTTTTTTATTATTTTTACTTTCCTAAAATTTTCGTTGCGTCTTGCAACCTTTTCAATAATTTTCAATAGTTTTGCAAGACGCAACGA
>NC_043007.1:55856200-55883700 GCF_006345805.1 Octopus sinensis | reverse complement strand
AATAACCTTTTCTATGTTTTTATGATGTGGTAGGAGGGCTTTAGAGGAGGTGGTGTGTCCAGATAGATATTATTGAATAAATGGCTCATGCAACCGGACACATAATTTCACTGGAGTCGTTTCGTCGTGGTTCTGAACATAGTTTATTATTTCTATCTTATCTCTATTCGGTGCAAGACCTCAACGTTGGATGTGCATTCTATCCAGGATGATAGTTTTTCTCTTATTTGTTAAATACGGTGCGAAGTGATATTACGTTGTAGTGATTGGAAAAACAATTCAGCGTCAGTTAACATTTTTCTGTGGCTGAACAAATAGTGGGAACAACTCTATGAACTGTTAGGTGGTATAGTAATTCACAGCTGTAGGCAGTAACATCACTTTCAGTAGATTGACGAATATTTCTTAATTTACAGTGTTGTGCATGGTAATTCTTTCGGCCTCGGAAAGTATCAGGCTAATAAGATAAAAGATTTGTTCAACGAAAACCCTTCTAGGCTGTGCTCAGCACGGCCGCAGTCAAATGACTGAAACAAGTAACAGATGCACACGCACACACACACACACACACACAATACATATATATTTGGATAGATAGATAAATAGATAGATAGATAGACAGACAGACAGACAGACAGACAGATAGATAGATAGATAGATAGATAGATAGATAGATAGATAGATAGATAGATAGATAGATAGATAGATAGATAGATAGATAGATATGAATTAATTAATTAATGTATGCGCAGGAATGTATGCATAGCTGCAAGTATATACTGGTAAACCTCTGAAAGCAGCTTGCATATGTTTGCATGTATGTAATGATGTTCCGTACACATGTTTCTTCCAAGATATCTGACAATGTATCAAAACTGTTTATCGCTCCCTCCCGTCCACTCTCGGTCAAGATTACATGGACTAATCAAAGTTACTGCCTTTCCATCCATTCCGCTTTGCTTCAGAACAACAACAAAGTTATGGCATGCCAAGATTACAGTCGAATGTTGCCAATTTCATCTTGAGTGAAGACTAGTGAGAAAGATGGGGAGACTGCGTCGTGGTTGAGATGATGAACGTGGAAGGTTGTGAGCTTTGGCAGGAAGATAATATAGACAAGCAAAATTAAAATCTTTATATACTCTTGATATTGTTATGAATATGTAGCAAGTTATAAATATTACTATACATATATACATACACACACACATATATATAATATATATACATTCATATATATATATATATATATATATATATATATTATATATATATATATACATATGTATATAATAATAATATATATATATATATATATATATATATATATATATATAATATATATATATATATATATATATATATACATATACATATATATATATATATACATATATAAGGTATACACAAATACATCTATATGCACATACATATACATACACACATATCTAAATATGTGTGCTTGCATACGTATGCAAAAGATATACAATTGTACATATAAATTACATTTTCATGTACACACACGTGAATCTTGTAGGTAGACAATAATCTATGAATACTTGAGAAATTGCACGAACACACACACACACACACACACACACACACACACGTGTGAGAACAAACGTGTGTGTATATGGATGTGCAACCCAAATGCTTGAACAGTCATTTTATATATATTTATTTTTAGACATCACTGTTAATACAAATTCTCATTACCTTGAGCATGATTTAGTCAACTTAGACTATGAGTTGATAATGTGTACAGTCACTCTGTTATGTTGTTTGTGAACGTTATGTGTTCTCTCCTTGTCTATCTAGATGTGTATTTGTGCAGACACCTTGTGTAATCTCTGTACAGAACTTGAGCATATTGTACACTGGCCATCATTCGACAGAGGCTATTTTCTATTTGATACATTCCGATTTTCTTTCACTTCTTCCTTCTTCATTTTCAACATCAGCTTATTACATTCCGTGATATTTTTAATTTCTGTGGGGCGGCGAGCTGGCAGAAACGTTAGCACGCCGGGCGAAATGCTTAGCAGTATTTCGTCTGCCGCTACGTTCTGAGTTCAAATTCCGCCGAGATCGACTTTGCCTTTCATCCTTCGGGGTCGATTAAATAAGTACCAGTTACGCACTGGGGTCGATGTAATCGACTTGATCCGTTTGTCTGTCCTTGTTTGTCCTCTCTGTGTTTAGCCCCTTGTGGGTAGTAAAGAAATAGGTATTTCGTCCACCTGTGCGTTGCAACTTCAAATTCTCCTATGATCGACTTTGATTTTCGTCCCTTTTGAGGTCGATAAAGGAAGTTACCAGTTGAGTACTGGGGTCAATGTAATGGACTAGCCTCACAAATTTCAGGCCTTGTGCCTGTAGTAGAAAGAATATTTCTAATCTATATGCGCGCGATCACATATACATACTGAAATTAGACCTGTAATCTGTTGTTGGTTAGAAAAATATCGCCGATGGTGGATTTTCAAAAATACTTATCCAGAATAAGATCTAGGCAATGTCCTCAAAGCTGGTTCCCGTGGAGGAGTCACGGACGGACTGTTAGGGAAAGGGAAACAACGCGAGTTCAGGAAATAGAAATAGCCGTACGTAACATAAAGGAATTATAGATCACAAAGTTTAAAGTAGCAAAGACATGAACAGGAAGGCAAGAACAGAAGACCCAATCCGGCGCAGACACCGGTCACATTCTGTAAATTTTAACTATTTAATTAACTATTCATCGTTCATTTTTTCAATATATGGTCAACAATGTGAGGGCATTATATTAACTGATACTTTATATCGAATCAGCAGTTGTTCAGATCTTTAATGGGTAAAAATCTTGACAGTGAGGTAACTGGTGAAGTTCAGCGTCGGCAACAATAGTGTTAGTAATGGCAAAGGATAAACCATGTTTTCTTTCAGTTTATTCTATATTGGATGTAATTTGGTGACTTAATGTATTATTGGTTACAGAGGGACTAAAGTGGAATAATTATTTATTATCGTTTTCATTTAGTAGGATATGAAATCGTGTTTAGAGAATGTTTGATAATATGATGGACCAGCTCGAGTGTATATTGTTTTTCTGAGGCACTGAGTTGACAGACCAAAATCTTGGCCTTATTTGACCCTGGAATGTTCAGCAATTATTTTCAGGTTGAAGTGAGTGAAGTAAAGAAGAAAGACGTAGTGACATATTTTCCGTTCAGATTATCACTCGGTTTACATATTTGATCATTTGATCAATCAATTTTCCATCACTGTCCTCATCATAATCATCTTGATAATGAAAATAATTATGATGATTATCATCATTATCTCCGTCAACAACATTATCATCGTCATCGTCGTCATTGATAAACTACTTAGTGTAAGGAATTGTGAAGTAGGAGAAATTAAGGCGAAAGGAATGAATTTAGTTTAGGCTTGAAAGAATTCGGGTCATAAGAAAGAGGAAAACATTTGATATCTCAACTGATATCATCTCAGCCATTCCGCAATTTAATCATTCGTTTAACGTGTTTTAAATTTATGTTCGGTCACTTTTACTGTCATTATATTTTAATGCCAGCATTTAGTAATATCCCTACACTATTAGAACCATATACACCCACTATACTACATTGCTATTGTAACACATATACCACCATTCTATTGTGTCACATAATATCATTACACCAACAATATCTTCTTGCGTATAAGGTGACTACAACTCTAATTCTGAAGTGTTTCTATATCACTATAATATAATAGACACACATTTAATGCAACTCTGTGAATTCGTTCCATACAATGTATCTCCACCATGAGGATGCAGTAGACATTAGTTTTACTATTACTCTACGATATTGTTCCACATGGTGTCTCTACTCCATTACCATGTATTAGACCACAAAATGTCTCAAAGATGTTGTGATGATACGCCATTGATACGTTTAAATCGGTGCAAATCATTCTTACTTGGCAACAATTACAGAAGACGTTAATAATAGACAGGTGTATAAGAGCAAAATATAGCAGTGTAGAAACAGTGGCTACAATTGCAACAATTATATCAACTGTCCGACAATTGACTCTACCATTCGGTGGCATCAAAACTACCACCGATCGTAGACTTCAAATTTAGTAACTTGGCAATATAGGTAGTGCCTTGGATTCGATTAACTAATCACTATAAGCAAGAAGGAAACTATAGGTGTTGGTGCTTCATTGGCTGAAATAGATAGGCACACAAAAGAACAGATTTTAGAGCATGAAGAGGGAAGGGTGTCTTCTAGTCAATTTGAAAGGTTTTCTGTTTGGTATCCTTCACATACATGACCAACTTCATATTTAATAATTTTACACTCTCAACAACACCCTCTCCTGTGTCCTACCGCTTTCATTTTTGCATATCCTCTTACATCTACTCCGACTCCTTCAAATCATGATAATCGTACCATTGTTATGAACATCCCGATGGATGACATTCTTATCATCGTCATCTCTGAAAGAACGCTGCATATAAACACAAATGCAAACACATACATACATACACGCACACATACATACATACATACATACATACATACATACATACATACATACATACATACATACATACATACATACATAAGTATGTGTATGTGTGCATGCACGAATTATAAATACATTTTGATGTGTCCGTATTACTCTTTTTTTGTATCTATGTGTATATATACAGGCACGAAAAACGAGAGAACTGGAGATCAACGAGAAAGATAATCGTCTTTAAATAAATCCAGCAGATATAATCGTGAAATGTTGGTCATTTTGCATTAAGCTTTACATAAATATTTAGACTGGAATCCAATCCAATCTGTTGCAGTGTAGACGGAATCTATTTTCGTTGGTTTGTACTATTTTCTGTTCTGTGTAGAAATAAAAATGAAAATGAAATTCGACACTTCCATACATACAGACAGACATAATATACATAACGTACATTCATACATACATTCATATATACATACATTCTTTCATACATGCATTCAGTCATACTTATATGCATACGTACGTGTATACATACAAACATACATACATACGTAACATACTTATATAACTGTATATATATATACATACATATGTGCGTGTATGTTTGTGCATATGTATGATAGTATCGATCAGTGAGGATAGGTACCCAACACTGTATTTAGTGGATAAATATTGTATATTTCTTTATGTATGTATTAATAGTACTACCATTGGTTTCATGTATGAAAAGAATCGCAATTGCTCAAGGTTTCTAATTCAAAAGTTCGTAATCGCATCCATTTCGGATGGATGTGAGATGCGATTACCAATATCCTGAAATAGAATGGTTGAAGAATCGTGGATTTTTTGTACACATGAAACAATTGGTAGCAATTTTAATCCACAAATAAAGTATATATATAATATATATATATATATATATATATATATATATATATATATATATATACAATTGTTCGTTTGTTTTCCACCTGCCTTCGTCTTTTGTTTATTTTCATAAAGCTTCCCGTTATATATATATATATATATATATAAGCAAGGAAAAATTGTAAAAAGGCAGAATGCTAAATTGAAAGAAAACTTTAATGAAAATGGGTGTATGGAAAAAGTTTTTGAAAAATTGATAAAATATATATATAATATATATATATATATATATATATATATATATATATATATATATATATATATATATATATTTTTTATCAATTTTTCAAAAACTTTTTCCATACAGCCATTTTCATTAAAATTTTCTTTCAATTTAGCATTCTGCCTTTTTACAATTTTTCCTTGCTTATCATTTCTCCACGTGCGGTCAACACAACCTCACCATTTATTGATCTATATAAATATATATATATTATATATATATATATATATATATATATATATATATATATACATATATATATTATTAAATCTCAGAATGAGATGTAAACAGTAATCGCTCGATAATGTAGGTATAGAAGCCATCTTAATATGGCTAACCACAAAGGGGAGGGGGTGTTACTGTAGCTCCATAGCCCCAGGAGATCATCGTCTCCAGCTGGCTTTAGACACCATTTCAGTGCCCTTGAAGTATTTGCAAAGGGAGTCCATCCCTTTCTCGCAAGCCTGAGTGATACGCATGGACTAGTTTCGGGATTATTGTCCCTTATCAACGGGCGGTAACCACCAGGTCGCGATTAATTCTTTATTATGATTATAAAATCAGTACATAGAAGAACAATACAGGACACACATACAAAAAACAGTTAAGTGGTTCGTTTAAAAATTTCCAAAATATATGGATTATTCATTATACAAAAAACTGTATTTAAATTGTCCTTTGCATTGACTAATATAACATTACATTAGATTGAAATCTTACCAATATATTTTAAACCCCGGCAACCTATAAGGCCCCGCAGCTTTCCTTTCCTCTTCTCCATCCATAGTTAAACTGGGTTTCTGACACCCACCTTTTTCGCCACTTCCTTCCATCTTTCATACACACCTCGTGGTAAGGTCTTCTTTTTCAGCCCCATTTTGCTCTTCAGATGATATCTGAAGTAAGTGAGCAAGCCGGGGCCTGAAACAAAGGATCCTATTGCGAATCCTTCCATTCTTGTACGCCACATGCATTCTTTTACTACTGCAACCGTGCAGTGAAAACATGTCTTACCTTCCTTCGAGAGTCCAGTTGGCGGTATCATCTTAATCATAGACTTAGCCGACAGCTGTACTCGTCCCAGATGCGATAACACGTGTTCTGCGTAACTTATCAAGTCTGACTACTGCCGACAGTGTACAAAAGCGTGCTGGACGGTTTCATCGTCCAACCCGCATCTTGGACATGTCGGTGGCACTGAAATTCGATGCCGCGATAACTTCTCGCGAACATGTAAAGCATTCCTATAACACTGCCAGGCCAGGATCTTTGGAAAATTATCCAAATACCCCGTCCTGAAAGTCTTTTTGAACAGGTTGGTAAGCTGGTCTTCGGCGAACCCCAGGGCCCCCTCCTAGACGTCGTCGTTCTTTGCCTCTACCAGCCTGCTATAAAATACCGAGGTAGGTATTTCCGCAGCCGGCCTGCCCGCCTTGTGGAATCAGCGGGAGTGGCCTGTCGGCACTCCTTTGCCATAAAGTCAGATTCCGTCTTTTGAATGCAACCGGGTTTAAATTCACTAAGGAAGCCGGTCTCGGGAAAATTCCCCCTGTCAGCGGACTCCACACCTTATCACCCTCCAGGTGGTGGCAAAGATGCTTCAGCCCAATGCATGTCTGCGCATCATCAACCAAAGCATTCCTAAACCCCCTTTAACGGTTCCTGGCAGCAACGACCGCCTCACACAAGTGGCTTTCCTCCCTTCCACAAAAAGCGGAAAAGGATTCGCTCCAACTGGCTAAGCCATGAATCGGGGCAAGGGACAACGGTCAGCGGTAAGTGATTACAGATGCAATGACATCTGTAACCAACCTCCGCCCTTCCTTTCAAGGACAGAAACCTTCCGGACCAGGTCCGTACTATGCCTCCACCTTGTCCGTCACCTGACTCCAATCCTCTACGTTTGTGGAGTCTGGCCCAAACCAAACTCCTAGCAACTTAACGGACATCTGTCCAGTGTCCCACACGGCACTGGACGATATCGACTTGCTCCTCCAGGTGCCGAGGCGTAAGCCAATCGACTTGTCCTTGTTAACTTTTGTTCCTGCCACCGCCTCGTATCCTCTGATAGCATCTTCTACACAAGGTAGCTGAGCCTCATTGGACACGATGAGGGTGACGTCATCCGCATAAGCAGAAACCGTCCCCCGCCTCCGATCTCATCCGGGTTACTTCCCAGCCTCTCCACTTTCGCAGCTATGGCTCGAGAGCCAACACGTACAAAGTGGTGACAAGGGTACCCTTGACGAACTGAACCGTTTTCGTTCGAAAACGGTTCCCGTTAGGTAACCGTTTTATCTGGACGGTGGACTTGATGCCGCTATAACAAGCAGAGATCCACCCGCGAAATTCAGGGCCCAGTCCGCCGCTTCGAGGACCGTCGCCAGGTACTTATGGTCTACCCTATCGAACGCTTTACTTTGGTCTAAATGGACCATTACCCCGCCCTTGCCGGTTAATTTACCCACCCTATCTAAGGTGTAGCGTATAAGGTGAAGATTGTCCTGGATCGACCTGCCTGGAATTGCACATCATGTCTGTGCTTTCTCTACAAGTTTCTCCACGACAGTCGTCAACTTTTTTGCCACACCTTGGCCAAAATCTTAACCTCTACATTAAGTAGAGTTATGGGCCTGTAATTACTAATGTTATCCCCCTTGCTCGGGTCTTTTCTGGATTAGCGTCACCACTCCCGGCGGCTTACAGAACTGGGAATTCTCCCGTTCTGCTGCCATTTCGCGTAGACGCCTGCCAGTATTCCCCCGAACAAGTCCAGCATACTTTGATAAACTCGTAGGTCAGACCAACCAACCCTGGCGACTTCTCCCCGGCGCATCCGGCCAGTACCCCCTCTATCTCCGCGGGAGTGATCGCTCCCTCACAGCACTCCACCTCACGCCCTGTGAGCCGCGGTCCGCCGGCTATGAATCCTTAAGGCCCTCCCCCGCTCCAGCGCCCCCCCCCCCCGAACGCGCGGGCGAAATGCTGGTGAAGAAACTTTTGCATCTCCTCCTGCCAAGATCTTGTGTCCCTGTTCGTCAGTTAAAGACTTGATTGAAGCTTTGTTACCTCTCTGACTCTCCACTCGACGGGCCCCTCCGGCAACGTTAATACCTTCTCGTTTCCCTGCGCGTAGCTTAGCTCTAACTCTGCAACCTTCGTGTTTGGAGTTAGGTGACGGTACAATACCGTCCTTGCCGCCATCACTCCGGATGCAGAGCCAGATTCCATTGCCTCGTTTAGATTCTTAACTAAATCGTCCTCTATCCTAGACCTATCTAACCTTAGCTGATTGCTAAATCTAATGGACTCTGAACGAATGGCTCTTTGAGGAGTGCCACCATCTATTGTAATGATGGTGCCACATAATGCCCTCTGTACTACACCTTAATCCGGGTTCGGAAGTCTTCACAATTCAAATATACTTGTTCACTTCCAGTACTGGGTCCCTGTCTATCTATGGCACTTATCTAATTGCACCCTACAAGTCACAAATTTTGTGATCCGTGTAAGGCACATGTGAAACTGTGGACAACTAAACGTATCCTTATCTCTTTCCTAACGAATTCCTATCTATATACGATCTGCGTGAGCCGTCGTTGTTACTCCACGTCCACTGTGGAACGCTCGGCTCATCCAGTCGATAACGGTCTACTAGATTAAAGCTCTCTAGTAGAACCTTGAGGCTAGGGTTCCCCTTCCTATTGGTTGAGCCAACACTGTCGACCCGCGCTTCGAGGACAGTGTTAAAGTCCCCTACTAAGACTACCGTTTTCGACGTCACTAAAAAGGGCTCCAGATTCCGAAAAAAAACCCGACTACCTACACCCATTCGGAGCGTAGACAGCTACCAACCTGAATGACTGTTTACTTACGTGGGTCACATCCAGAACGACCAGCCTGCCTTCTGGGTCCAGAAAGACAGTACTTACCTGCAAGTCCAAGCTCTTCCTGATAAGGACTGCCACGCCCCTTCCTCCTCCTCGACTAGGAGAAATAAATTTTTCGAAACCATTTAGAAGAGGCGAGAACGCTTGGGCCCCGTTCATCTTGGACTCGGTTACAATAGCTACGTCCACTCCGTGTGTCGTGAGGTCGTTCAGGAGACAAATTTGTTTCCATTTCGACCTCATTCCACGCACATTCACACAACCCAGCTTTGCCATTGTCGGAGAGAGAAAAAATAAATAAATAAAAAATAAACTTACGGTTGGGATAGGGAACATGACAGTTTAAATCTGCATGCTTCCCCTTCTTCCTCCCGTGTGGTCGTAGCTGCAGGGCTCTTAACCGGCGTTGCCATCGGGCTCTGGGTAGGTGTGGTTGGCCGGGGTTATAGTAAAGTTTGCCCTCCAGTATTTCGTTAGTTACGTCTCTGATAAGGTTATTTTTTAAATGTTCTTGGAGTGTTTTTCCTTCCACTCGTCTTCCTTTATTTTTGCAAAACGAGTGGTTGATTTAGTGTCTGCAGACTTACTGAATAATTTCAGTTTTGAAAATTTAAAATACTTAAACACTCTATCGTTCTTCTCGTCAAATGCTACAATCTTTTCATTCTTTTTTATCAATTTTTTCCAATCTTGTTTTATGGGGTGGGGCTTGGCGAACTGTGTTCCAATGAATACAGTACCGTGGGGGTAGGGCTGGGGAACTTGTTTTATATGTATCTCTGCGGTGTTTGCTGATTTTTTTCTTTGTTTGGGGAGGGGAGTCCAGGGTATTTTCTTTTTTTCTTTTGTGTGTCACCTGTGTAAATTCCATTTGTTCATTTTTATCTTCCGTTTCGATTCCCTTCCTTGTCGCAGTCTTGGGGTCTTTTTCCGCCTTTTTCTTTTTCTGTTTGAAGCACTTAGGAGGGGCTTCCTGTTTTTCTTTTTTTTTGCAGCTTCGAGCGGACGTGACCCTTTTCACACACATTTGAAACACCTAGGTCTGCGCCCCTCCACTGACACTCTCATTGAAATTCCTTCCTCAATAAATACCTTATCGGGTAGTTTTCTTGCACATTATTTTCTGCTTGAACGAGGAGTTCGAGCGCTTGTCCCTTCCAGTTTACCTCATCTTTCCTTTTCATCTGCAGAATTGAGACTTTCTGCTCTACGTCGTGCAGAACCGGCCGCTGCTACCCACATTATATCATCATCCTCTTGGTATATCTTCCACGTATAGTTTCGCAGTTCTTTTGCCCATATAGGTAGTAGTAACATAATGTCCTCATTTTTTAAGGTCATTGATGAAATTCTCTTGCCACATCAGCCGAGTCGAAATGTGCTTCAACGGTAGCGCTGCGAGCACCTCGACCGACGTAGCGAATTTTGCTCCACAACCGGAGACAAGCACTTCTCTACTATTTCGTTCTTCACGTCCATTATTTTTTTCTCTTTGTTACTGTAAACCTTGTACACGACTGTCTTGGCCTTTATTCCTGTAATATCGCTTGCGGCGGGTACCAGTTTTATTTCGTTGCCTTCCTTTTTGACCAAGTTCCGGTATTCGAACAACTGTTCTATTTTGAATTTCACTTCCGTTACGGTTCGTTCCGCCACTGCGGGCCGAAAAAGACTGTTTTCTAACCTCGATATCCTTCTGTTCGCCTTTTCCCATCACGGGAAAGTCGCTTCTCGACGCCAAGTCGAACTCCATTTCTCAAATTATGAGAACCAATTTTTCAAAAACAATTACCCCGAAGGTAATAACACAAATTTTCAGCCCCGTAGGGCGAAAATTACTGTCACACGCGAAACAACTACACAATTCAATTCACGAGCAAACACGAACAACAGACGACACAAAAACGAACTCACTCAACAAAATAGGCAGCTAACTTCTCAATACGCAGATGAAAGAGGGGTCCCTAGACGAGTAACAAAACACTAGGTCGCGATGAAAGACAAGGCTGCTTTGAAAATATATAAGAGTTTTTCGAGTGACGTCTGCCACTGATTTCGAAAAACTGACTGTAAGCATTATTAAATCTCAGAATGAGATGTAAACAGTAATCGCTCGATAATGTAAAATACGCCAGCTAAACTTGTACTGTTTATTAGTCGTAAGACACCCGCTGTTTTTGTCCTGTTTTTACCATTATTGTGTTTTGTATTTTATATTCGTGTGGCATCGTCCGTTTTTCTGTCCCTGTTTCGTATACATTCGATCCTTCTTCCAAGAAATCTAATGCTCGTAGATTAGTCTTTCCTTGGGGCTGGCCGGATCGGAGCGATCTCAATATTAATCAGCCGAAATTGCTACGATGATCCGGTTCTTGACTGAAGATTGTGTTTTTTGTATCGTCTTCTAAATGTTTTACGTTCTTGTCCCAGTTTGTATTTTTCTATATAAATATAAATAATATATATATATATATATATAAAGATAATATATATATAGAGAGAGAGAGAGAGAGAGAGAGAGAGAGACAGAGAGACAGAGACAGAGAAAAGGGTTAGTATAATGCTGAACAGTTCTCAAACGTAATGTGAATGCATGTCTTCGGGATATTTATAAGTGTATATATATACATTTAATATAGGATACATTTTGTTCTAAAAAAAAATTTATCAAGGTGTCAGCATTTAAAAAACACTTTAAGGGTAAATTTATAAGTTGTTGTATAAGTTATATATCTATATATATATATATATATATATATATATATATATACGTATGTATGTATGTATGCATATGTATATGTATATACAAACTGACATAAATAATTTGCATGTGAATTTAAAGTATCTACAATTATTCTAATATATATCGTTGATTTGTTTATCTGTATTGCGCGTTTAAGTTCTATCTACTATATAAATGAGAGTGTATGTGTGTATGTATGTGAATATGTCACGAAAAAGCTCCGAAACGGTGCATCCTCGAGAAAAACGGATTTGATTTTCGAAATCTGCGTCCCAGCGACAAGGTATTTCGTTATAATTAATCAGAAAATTTAATTTGCTACGAGAAATAACTCAACTTTTAGATCGACAAATCTCTCACTCTTATCCGTTTCCGTCAGGCTCTCTCAGTTTTATGCATTTGCCCTCTATATATCAACCACACACTTTGTCACTCTGTCTGTATATGTATACCTCTCACGCATACCGATCTCCACATCTGTCTCTTGATATGACATGTAATTGCTTTCATGTTGCTTAAAACTTCGTTGTTGTAATGCTTACTTTCATTTTATGATAGACAGCTATCCCGCAGAAAATGCTAGCTTCTCAATCTTGTTTTCATATTCAGTAAAAATTACCAAAATTTAGACTTCTGTAACACAAAACAGGATTCAACGTGAAAATGCACATCAATATACCACATTTGAAAACTTTCACTGAATTTTAAATTTTCAAAACCTGCTACAACAGAAACGTTCTCTCTCTCTCTCTCTCTCTCTCTCTCTCTCTCTCTCTCTCTCTCTCTCTCTCTCCTCTCCTCTCTTCCTCTCTCTCTCTCTCCTCTCTCTCTCTATCTATCTATCTATCTATCTATTTATCTATCTATTTATCTATCTATTTATCTATCTATTTATCTATCTATCTATCTATTTATCTATCTCTTTACGTTTTTCTTCCCTTCTATATATATTTACCACTCCATCTCTTCATTTCCTCCCTATCTCTCTCTCTATATATATATATATTTACCACTCTCTCTCACTCCGTGTACATGTGTAGCGATTACGCTGAACGTGTATGTGTGTGTGAATGTGTGTGGGTGTATGTGTGTTTGTGTGTGTGTGGCTGTGTGTGTGTGTTATTACATCTATGCACCAAATGGAAACACAAGACCTTAGTTTATCGATACACTATTAAGTGGTCCATATAATACAGAAATCTGTCGCGACCACGATTCCTATCTGCTGAAGAAGACATATTCTGACAAGGAACAAAAAAAATTGAAATAAAGGCAATTCCATTGTGAAAATTGCCCGGCAACGCCGAGATAGTCAGTTGTTCTATAATTTGGGGTCAACAAGTGACCATTTGAAGTCATGAAGTCTAACTGCATATGTGTATATATATTATATATGTATGTATATATATACATGTATATTTACATAATATATATATATATATATATTATTAATTATATATATATATATATAGAGAGAGAGAGAGAGAGAGAGAGAGAGAGAGATGAGAGATAATATAATATAATATATATACGTATAATATAATATAATATATAGATATGGTACGATATATATATATATATATATTATATCTATATATATATATGTATGTATGATAAATATATATACAAAACATTTCAAACACTAAAGTTTTGTGAAATAAGATGTCACTACTGTTAAAATCATCTCAGGAAAAATTTTAATTGATGGTATCAACAATAGTAACATAGGTGGTTCACAGGCAAAAAAGCATTATTTAGCTAATAACTACAAATGAACAGGAAGCGTAAGGATGTAGAAATGCATCAACCTGCTAGAAATAAAAGTTGAAGTCTTAATTAAACCATCGTTTTGATTCTCCGTGCATATGATTATTTATCAGTTGGCAGATATCAGCATGGATCAGGTGGTTTAATTAGGACTTTGACTCTTATTTCTAAGCAGGTTGATGTTTTTCTGCATACTTATGTTTTCGTGCTGAATTATAAATATATATATATATATATATATAACTATATATAATATATATATATGTATACACACACACAACACATATATATATATATATATTATATATATATATATATAGATATATATATAATTATATATACATACAGACATATATATATATATATATAATATATCCTAATATATATATATATATATATAGATATATATATATATATCTATATATATTTTAGTATATATATATATATATATATATTATATATATACACACACACATATGTATATGTATTCATGCATATGCATTGGATGTTGTACATAAGTCTCAAACTAAATCATTTTTGAATTTACTTTTTTATGTTGATTGAGATTATATTATTTATATTTCAGTATCCAATTTTACCAACATACATGCACACAAATACATACATGCATATAAGTGTGATCGGAGATACATACATGTACACATACACATGTACATACAATTACATACACGCGTATACCTGCATACATATATACATAGCTATATACTTTCAGATGCATTATATATGCAGTATTTTGGTTTTTCGCTTAAACCGGCCATGTCCGGCCCTAATATTCTACTTGTTTTATGTTCAAACAAGCCAGATCTGACGTCTCTGACTTACAAGTCATTTTAAATACAAACAATCGTATAATCTAAATCTTGAAGCCACGAAATAATGCATGATTAATTAAAAATGATGTGAATATATAAGCATTACATTTGACAAGAGTAATCTAATCAAATTTTCGTCGTAATTTAATTTCTTTATAACGTATTTCATGTAATTAATTGTCAGTGCACTATAAACAGCCTTTTGACAGATTCAGTCATGAATATGCTAAGCATTATTTCATTTTGTCACTAGGGAACATTTCTGCATGTCGACGTATGTGTGTTCATAACACATTTGTTTTATAATTATAAGAGAAATGGGAAACCCGCTGTTCCAACATCATTGTGCATCTTCGGCCAAAGCTACCCTAAACTAATGATTTTGCAGCTGCTGTTTATAATTTTAGCAAAAAATAATTTCCTGATCTACGCTGATATCTGCCAACTGATAACAAATCGTCATATGCAAGGAGAATCAAAACGATGACTAACAAATTCATTCTTAATGCGAAAGAGAGTATGCTAATCACTGTGGTATTTCGTTCTTGGGGGGGGGGGCAACTTCTTCCGTAAGACCCCTTACGCTATTGAATCGAGTGTATTATAAACACACATTCCTGTGAAAGGAGTAGTTATTCTCCAATGACCAAAATACAACAGCGATTAGCATGTACATGTCCAAATCTGCCAAAGTATACTAAGAATGAATGTGTAAAGCCATCGTCATTTTTTCCCTTATTACTCATGTCGTTGTAGTTTTATGCGGCTCATTAATATGCATATTTCATCAAATTTACTTTATTAAATTTGCTGCTATCCGCTCATTCATTTTATTTATTCTTCGTATATATAGATGTTTTTATTACGTATAGACATACTTACATACATACACTCACTCAAATATGTGTGTATATATATATGTGTGTGTGTGTGTTTGTGTATGTGTATATATATATATATATATATATATGTATATATATATGTGTGTGTGTGTTTGTGTGTGTATTCATATACATACATATATATATATAACATACATACATATATATATGTATATACATATACATATATATATATATACATACATACATATACATATACATATATATATTATATATATATATATGTATATGTATATATACATATATATAACAAAACTGTCCGACGAACGGGAACGTGAAACTCCGAGTAACAGCTTTTAAATTCTGCTGCTTTTAAATAAAGTATATATATATATATACATACATACATACATATATATATGTATATATATATATATATATATACATATACATATACATACATATATATATACACATGCACATATATACACACACACACACACATGTACTAGGAATAAGGTGATGACATTAACTTTTCTGTGATTGATTTTCAACTTATGCTATGTTAACATTCCTCTCTCTTTTATTATGTTACTACTGTGCAAATCTCTTCCGCCACCATTTCCCCACCAACCAATTTTCTTCCTAGATCCCTAGTGGTAAATGTATAAAAGTATTAAATTTCTGATGTAGAACACATCATATAACCAAACTGCAAATTATCTGCAGTCTATTTAATACACATTTTGGATAAGTGATGCAAGGTATCAACAGGAAATGTACGTTGCCACTAGCAACCAACAAGATATCACTGTGTAACTACATGCTTCAATCGAAATGCTCTCTAGGTTTCCCTTCATCGAGGAAATAAATCAATAATAAAGCTAGTATTTAGAAATATATGATTTACCGAGAGAATTCACCCCCGCCGCATATGTTAATTTACATGGTGCTTAAGGTCTTTCATTCAGAGAATTGTTATGATGAGTTTGTATTTTAATGTATTTTTTATTTATTGAATAATTGAGTCAAATAAAACAAATAGTTTCTTACATATACTAATGATATTTTCTTGCATACTCGCTGATGTTTCAGGTTTATTGGTAAGACGAGAATGAATATTACAGTGATATTTATGACTTAATTAGTATGCTGGGCAAAATCCAAAGCGACATTTCTTTTAGCTTTACGTTCTGAGTTCAAATTCAGCTGACTTCTTTCTTTTGGAGTCGATAAAATAAGTACCAGTCAATGCAATCGACTTACCACCTCCCCCAAAATTGCTGGCCTTGTGCCAAAATCTGAAATCGATATTTACGACTTAATGACACAAAATGCAATTCCAAACATATTTTCTACTATTTACATTCTTTTGTTCATACAAATAATTAATACTCAACGCGAACAAGTGCTCCATAAGTTTGGTGGTGTGTTTCCTTGGGAGCTTTACGAGCTCGCAAAGGACTCTCAAAGGAGAGCTATGGGGTACGCAATCCATTATTAATATTAACTATTTAAACCATATACATATGCTTAATATTTGTATATACGAGTGGATTTGGTAGACGGAAACTGAAAGAAGCCTGTCGTATATATGTATATATGTATATGTCTGTGTGTGTTTGTTTGTCTGTGTTTGTCCCCCTAGCATTGCTTGACAACCGATGCTGGTGTGTTTACGTCTCCGTCACTTAGCGGTTCGGCAAAAGAGACCGATAGAATAAGTACTGGGCTTACAAAGAATAAGTCCTGGGGTCGATTTGCTCGACTAAAGGCGGTGCTCCAGCATGGCCGCAGTCAAATGACTGAAACAAGTAAAAGAGTAAAAGAGTATATTTCACAATAATCTTTGTCCGGTTTAAAATTAGTTGGTTATCGTGATTTCAGTGAGCAAAATATGACTGAAAATGATGGGAGAAGGTTCAGTGTTTTTAGAATTTGCTTGTTTTTGTTTGTTTTTGTCTTTTATGTAAAATATTTTGCTATATTGCTTCAAATTTTATTTCCAGCTTTTTTATAACACTAATAATATAGCAAATAGCATTTCGCTTAATATTTAAACTGCAATGCTCTTCTTAGTTCCGTTTTTATCATTATTACCTCCGCCTTAGTGACGGCGGAGGTATTGTTTTCAGGCGCTTGTTTGTCCGTGGACAAAATATCTCAAGAACCGCTGGATGGATCCGGATGAAACTTTCAGGGATGTTTGACCTCGTAACTGGCACGAACTGATTAGATTTTGGGATCGATCCGGTACCGGACAAGGATTCTGGATTATTTTTCCTGGCTTTTTACTTAATTATTGAGAGTCGTCGGGTTCATTTTAGTATTCTCGTTTGTGAGAGCAATCGAGTTTATTTCAGATATTCTTAGTTTAAAAATCATCTCTGGCTAATTGTTGAGAGGACGTTAGTGTTGCCTTGGCGGAGGTTTGCGCTCTCTGAGTGCTCTTATTATTTTTATTTTCGTGAATAATAGATAAATTAATATAATAAAAAAAGGTGGCGAACTGACAGAATCGTTAGTACACCGGGCAAAAATGCTTAGCAGCATTTCATCTGTATTTAAATTTTGAGTTCAAATTCTGCCGAGGTCGACTTTGCCTTTCATCCTTCTGTGGTTGATAAAATGTGTGAACATTCGAAACAAATAAATGATTGTAAAAATGGTCATTTCATGAAAATTTAACATAAAGTAGCTCACGTAAATATGGTTAATAAACTGCCTAAAATTAGCTTCTTTTCAATTAAATTATTAAAATAATCGGGCTGTGGTGGGGAGCAAAACACGCGGGGACATTTGTAAAATATCCTTCCTGCTGAAAAAAAGACATAACACTAGACGACGAAAAATTTGAGTGAACAAAAGCATATTTAATATAAACATAAAAACACCTTTCAAATGAATAGGCATATTTAATGAACAATAGGAACATCGAAGTGTCAATTTTTTCTGGAAATCATTAACTTTGGTTTTAATAAAGTCCCTTACTAATAGATTTGTAGTCACGGCTACAATTATATAGATTAATAAAGCAAATAAACTAATGCTATATTAAGCAAATTAAAAGCAATAAGCACATAAATTACTACCATTAAAAGCAATAAAAATATCGTCGAGAAAAAATAATACATTCTTCTATTTTAAACATTCAAAAAAAAATACTTTCTTCTATTTTAAACATTTACATTACAGTTTCTTTTCAATAAAAAGATAAACATATTGATTTTATTATCATTTTTTTAATTCTTACGCTATAGAGTGTCTTAAGTACCTTTGCCAATTTGGTACGAAACGTTTTTTCTCAGACAGCAAGAGTAAAGCAATTTATAGATAAATGGACGTCCATTGATTTTGACACTGTGTAGTGAGTTGTTTGAACAACCGATCCGCTTGATCACTGAATTAGCCGATAAATGGCTGAGTATTCTACAGCCACACGTGTCCTTAACGTTATCCTCAGTGAGAGCCAGTGTTGCACATTTGAATTATAGGTACAATCCATCCTACTGGATTCCACACATTTTCTGGCTACCCAACTTTATTCACAATATTTGAATCGATCCGAGACTGTGCTGAAAGGCACCTAAGATAGAAGTAGTAGAATATCTTGCACTGTTTATTTATGTCCCTCATGTCCTGAGTTTAAATCGTTTTAGTGTCGATCTTGTTTTTCACTATTTTGTGGTTGATTAAATAAGATACCGGTCATGTACTATGGAGTGTTTAATCGATTGACTCTTCCTGCCAAAGTGTGGTGGGCCTTCTGGCTATAAACAAAATTATTATTGCTGCTATTATTCTATTACTGTTGCTGTTTCTCCTGCTGCTGTTCATGTATTTGAGGTGCTTGTGTGAACGTACCTGTATTTTATGTGTGTGTGTGTGTGTGTGTGTGTGTGTGTGTGTGTGTGTGTGTGTGTGTGTGTGTGTGTGTGTCACACGCACACATTTGTGGCTATGAAATCAAAAAACCTCTTTGAAAATCACGAAGTATATGGAGTAGAAAATGTAACATCGATATCGTCCGCCTTTTTCTTCATTTCTTCCCCTCTTTTAATTATTACCCCCACCCAGCCTCCTATTCATCATCATTATCACTAGCATTATCCATATCAACATCACAGTCAACTATCGTTATTATCACCAACATTCATTATTCGCATCATCGCTATTTTTCTTCCACTTCCATTATTTCTTCTTCACAAGCACATCAACTTCAAAGATCTAATCATCACTCTCATCAAAACCATCATCAATGTCATCTGCGTTGTCATCCTCATGATCACTATCATTACCATCATCATCACTGTTGTTGTCAACATCACCCTCATCATTGTCATCGTCATCATCATCATCATTGCTGACGTCACCAGCATCACTGCCGCGTCTTCGGATTATTGACGAAATCTTTCCATCTTGGAACAAGAAAGGAAGAATAATTACAAGTTCTGTGAAGGAAAAAGAACATGTCTGATGACTAACATGCTGCCTGATAAGCTGTGAGTCAGGCCGATCAAATCGATTATCAAGTTGTTATGTCGAACCAGAGACAAGCAACTCACTCAAAAATAGTCAATATTCTTGGCGAATATTAAAAGATTTCGAAATCTGAAATATACTGAGTTGGTTAAAAATATTAAAAAATTTTTCTAATTCCATCAAGCAGAAATGACTCAACGTAGCGTAAACGTTATCAGAACATTCTTCTAAAAGATATAACTAGTTTTTCACTTTTTATATAAATATTTATTTAGATATTTATATAAATATTTACATAGATCAAAAATTGGCAAACTCCTTATATCATTGGCCCTTTCATGGAATCGTTGATAACTTATCAACCCATATCATATAAATTTTTGAAATAGAATTAAAACTTAAAAATACAAAATTTCTTCATTTACAATCAGTGAATCCCTCATTGCTTTGTGTCGTTACCACTTTTTAAGAAGAAACTTTTTAAAAGAAATTTAATGAAAGTAATTAACAAAATTGATAAAGAACAATAAAAATTCAATCAACTCATGTTCATATAGTATGAATATTTGAAATGAGATGTATTTGGTGAATTGTAGCTATGTATCGACATTTGTCTGGAAATTATTGAGTATTAGCCTTATATTACTGCGCTCTTCCCGATTCATTTTGTACGTCTTTGTTAAAAGTGAAATTGCATAACTAAAACCTACTTCAACCATGTATGAACTTGGAAATATTAATAAAAAGAGCCTGATTGTTGCACTAAGCTTCGGGTGTTTAATTTTTGCATGTATGTTATCTTGATTTGGCGTTAATGATGTACCAGCTATTACAGATGTAACTGAAATTGTTCTGATGAAAAACTCTCAACCAGAGTTGGCACATTGGTGAAATGGTCCCTGATGTGAAGAGAAGTTTAGAGTCACAGCTTCAGCATTGCAAGTTTTGTATCCGACTTGAGTTAACACTCAGTAATTCAAACATTCGCATGGCCTATATGCGGCATAAAAACCAAATCTTAAAGGTCATTGTTGATGAATTCTTGTTTGCAAATTACCTTAAAGCTGATGCAACAGAGGAGAAAATGTTGCGATGTGCAGAGGGTTACTTGAAGAAAATTAATGTTCCTTTTCTGAATATTAGTGCAGTGGCGGCGGATAGTATCCCAGCAATTGTGAGTCATTCCGAATATTAGCGTTCTTGATCAAGAAAAAGATTACTGATGTATATATTGTCCACTATGTATTACAAAGAAATCCACTCTTTGCTAAAAATATAAATGGAGATATAATTGGAGGTCTACATGTTTTAAATCTGTGAGTCGTAATTCTTTTTTACTCTTTTACTCTTTTACTTGTTTCAGTCATTTGACTGCGGCCATGCTGGAGCACCGCCTTTAGTCGAGCAAATCGACCTCGGGACTTATTCTTTGTAAGCCCAGTACTTATTCTATCGATCTCTTTTGCCGAACCGCTAAGTGACGGGGACGTAAACATACCAGCATCGGTTGTCAAGCAATGCTAGGGGGACAAACACAGACACACAAACACACACACATACATATATATATATATACATATATACGACAGGCTTCTTTCAGTTTCCGTCTACCAAATCCACTCACAAGGCATTGGTCGGCCCGGGGCTATAGCAGAAGACACTTGCCCAAGATGCCACGCAGTGGGACTGAACCCGGAACCACGTGGTTGTTTAGCAAGCTACTTACCACACAGCCACTCCTGCGCCTATTATTTATTTATGATGTGTGAAAAGAAAAGTGAAAAATGATAAAAGCAATCAGTTTCAGTTGCACTAAAGTAAAATAGATACCAAGAGGAGATTCCTTGCAAAGACTTGTTAATTAGTATAAAACCAGTGCTTTATATTAACTGATGTAGAAACTCGAATCTAAGGATAACTATAAAAATATTTTATTTTTCATTCCCTTTGAAATTACTACTATTCGTGGTTTGGGCTTTCACTGCCCTCTCTAGCATGTAAGGTGTCCTGTTAAATATCACCTCTTTTGTGTATAAATGCGTACACTATTTTATATGAAACATATGTTGTCTATTCACTTTATTATGCATTCTAGCTACCTGTAGGAAAATTTCTCTAAATTTTATACCCATATTATTTTCACAGTATATACATACATACATACATACATACATACATACATACAGACAGACAGACAGACAGACAGACAGACAGACAGACAGACAGACAGACTGGCAGACAGACAAACAGACAGACAGGTAGATATATATAGATGTATGTATATATATATATATATATATATATATATATATATATATATATATATATATATATATATATACATATGTATGTATGTATGTATGTATGTATGTATGTATGTATGTATGTATGTATGTAGGAATATATTCAATTATGAATTTGGAGTAGCGCTAGTGTTGCAAAAATTATCCACCGCACATACTCAGTGTCTGTGTATGCTTCTTCGTCGGTACATTGAAATTTAGCTGAAATATCTATTTCTTTACTACCCGCAAGGGGCTAAACTCAGAGAAGACAAACAAGGACAGACAAACGGATTAAGTCGACTGTATCGACCCCAGTGCGTGACTGGTACTTAATTTATCGACCCCGAAAGGATGAAAGACAAAGTCGACTTCGGCGGAATTTGAACTCAGAACGTAACGGCAGACGAAATATGATTACGCATTTCGCCCGGCGTGCTAACGTTTCTGCCAGCTAACGCCCTGAATGGAATTAGGGGGTAGTGTCACGTGTGGCTATGACTTTCAGGTATCATAATACCCAGTGCCTTGAGGGAGTCATCCCCACCGCGCTAAAACAGTGTACCAGAGAACAAACAAAATACATACATTGAGAATGGGCGGTCAATAACTTTTGTGTGTGCTTGTGTGTGTGTTTGTGTGTGTGTGTGTGTGTGTGTGCATATGTGAGTGTGTGCATGTTTGGGTGTATATGTGAGTCAGATACATACATACGTACGTGCATACATGCATGCGTGTATGATACATACTTACATGGGTGCATGATACATACATACATATATATATATATATATATATATATATATATATATATATATATATATATATATATATATACATACATATATATGTATATATATATATATACATATATAAATACACATATATATACATATATATACATATACGTAAGTGCGTACATACATAGGCAGATACATATATAACTAGAAAGAAAGAAAGATAGATAGATAGATAGATAGATAGATAGATAGATAGATAGATAGATAGATAGATAGATAGATAGATAGATTTATGCACATATTTATAGAGGTGAATCTGTTGCTAATTACATCCAGACAAGTAGTTGATACATTGCTGCTACATCAGCGGCGCCCGTCCACAAAATCGAAACAAATTGATTATGTAATCCGTTATCTATAATCTATGTATTTGCTACATACAAACATACACTCAGTATATATGTGTGGGAGTAGATATGTGCGTTTTAGCTGGATATATATATATATATATATATATACATGCATACAAATACACTCATAAATATATATACATACACATACATACATACACACAGATATATCCGTACATACACACATATACCTACACATATGCACATATACATACGCATACATACATACATGCATATATATATATATATATATATATATATATATATATATATATATACATATATATATATATACATATACATATACATATACATATACATATATATACTTATACGTATATGCATATATATATATGTATATATATATATTTGTGCATGCATATGTATATATATATATATATATATATATATGGAATATAAATTTATGTGTGTACTAGAAATTAGTATCTATTTTTACTTTTCTATTTTTTGGCTTGGTGGTCTGTTTGTTGTTCAAATAATATTTGTTTGTTTTGTTTGTGTGTTTACTCGCTCATAATTACTTAATTGTATCTATAATTAATTATTTATTGTCTTTTTATAAGACAGAACCATAATAATCTAGATAATAAGCTGAAAAACCACAAAAATAACAAAAGAAAACTAACATCTAACAAATCAACTATAGAATTATTGTTATTTTCATCTCAATGAATGTTCTGGGAATAACAATAAGCTGAAACTTTTTTTATCAGTTTTTATAAATTTTCTGCTGTAAACTATGAAAGATATTCAATAACCTCTCATTTAATTTCTTCAGATTATCTACATTTTCCTTCTTTTCCCTCCACTTTCTGTCTTCTTCCCTCTCTTTCTCTCTCTAGTTATTTATATCATCCAAACGTTTAATATTCTTTAGAACCCACACTCAACGTTATATGCTGTTCATGTCTGTAGAACTCTGTGTTCTGCAGAATAATTTCTTTTGAAGAAGGGCGCTTTATCTCACGAAAACTCAGCTCCATAAACTCGACAGTTTCATAATGCTACTACTGCTGCCCAAAGCTAAGAGTTAGCACTTCAGTGTATTGGCTAGAGTCACGTCACAGCGCCGAAGAAAGAATTCTGATATCTATCGATCAGTCTATTAGTTTGTGCCATACTATCAATACCATCACTGCTATTTTGTTAGAAGAATTTTAGCTTCCAACTGCTTCCAACTTTAAATTTGTACTTTGCCTTTCTTTTTTCCGAAATCCTAATTGTTCATGTGCGTGTGTGTATTAAGTTTCAGGGCCGAAAACACATCAACATCGGTTGCCAAGTGTTGGTTGGGGACAAACATAAACACAGACACACACACACACAAATATATATATATATATATATATATATATATATATATATATATATGAAAGGAAATGCACACAGTTTACATAGTTTTAATATATTTTATAAGTGAAATAGTATTGTGTATGTCGACCGGTTTCGCTTTTGCTAACCATGTCATTGAAATTATTTTAATTTCGTATTTTCTTAAGAAGATTTTAGTTCATGTTGTGTATGGGGGTATGTGAATGAAATGAATCATCAAGTAGAAAAATCTAAGGGGAGGTAATTTGTGATCGTTATTATTCGTGATGTCATTGCTCATTTTGGGGGCGAGGGGTAAATAAATATACAAAAAACACAAAAGCTAAATTAGTGAGATGAAATATTTACAACGATATGTATGTAAACATTAATTAAAATATATACTGAGTTCAAAGTTGGTTATGCGTTCATATTTAGGCTTGTTCAGTATTTTTCTATAGATAAATTTTCTTGAAACGTTGTACAGAAATTGTTTCTTTGCGCTGGTAGATGGGAAAAACTGTGAAGCTTCGTTGGATATTACCTGCACATCTTTCTATGTACTCACTCAAAGGAATCTATCTGTAGTGTGGTAAACGGATCTGTTCCCTATGTAGTGTATGTCCTATATGTCTACAACCTGAACAAGTTATAACATAAATTAGATTGTTGGAGACACAGGTGAAGATGGTTTTAATTGTGAACCTCACTCCTCGTTTGAATAGGAATTCAGAGCCTTCCTGAAGGTTGGGGTATGTTCCAAAGTTTGGATGTCCTCACTTTTTAATCATTGGTTTTGTGGTTGTTGTGTAAAGCTTCGCATTTGTCAGAAGTCTTTTCAGCGATTTGTGTTGTTTTTTTTTGCATTTGAAGAACTTTTGTGTTTTCAGAATGTTGTGTATTTTGGATCCCTATTGAACATAGGTAAATTTTGTGCAATATGCCTCATTGTTTCTAGAGTTGTGCGTTGATATATATGGTAGTGTTCTGAGATGTGGTGTTACGTTTTGTTTCCCTTTGTGTTTTAATGCCTAATTTCTAGGCACGCTTAATTCCATCATCTATAAGCGAGGGTGGATATTGTCTCTCAGTTAGTGTTGCTCTGAGATCTTAAAGACGGAGATCCTGGGAGCTGTTCGTTGCATATTCCATTGAAAATTGAATGCTAGGGGTTATATTATTTAGTATTGATTTAAGTTCCAAAAGCTTATCAGTGGTATCAGGCCAAATGATAAAGCAGTCATCCAGCTTTTCCTTATATAATGGTGAAATGGATATCCATGTTTTTGCAGTGGCACTTCAGATATGATGAATTCAAAATATCCCATTATTAGGTTCGCAGGAACAGGGGCTGCTTTTGTTCCCATTGCAATTCTGCATTTTTGACGATAGTAGGTGTCGTCAAAGAGGAAATAATTGTTGTGAAGTATAAATTTTAATGTTTCAATAATAAAAACCTGGTTTATGTGTTCCGGAATTTCTCCGGGGTACTTTTTCAACCAGAATTGTATTGCTTCTATTCCATAGTCATGTTGGATATTGGTGTAAGAGATTGATAACATCGAAAGAAACCAATAATGTCTCTTCATTATTTGCATTTTTTCATTGACTTTCAATGTCATATTGGTTGCAGATCTCGTAGTTTTTGTCCAGATTTCCTTCAAACTTCACGTTATTCGGTGGATTCAAATTCATCATTACTCTCGTTGCGAGTAATTGTACCCAAAGCAACAAGAACTGTATGTTCACCTGTGGTCTATTCTGTTGTCATCACTGTTGTTTTGATGAAGGGAGTATGTCAGAAAGGCGAACTGGTTTCTTTACTAAAACTATTTTCGTATGCCTTAAGTTCTTGGTTCCAAATTTCAGTCTGTCATGCTTTTCGTTTCCTTATGGGAAGATCAGTAGTATACTGGATCAAAAGCATAATGCCTACCCACTTTCTCTTTAACAATCTGCATTGTGCCTCAGTGAAAAGAACCAAGAAAGCAGTATTAGAGTTTATATTACAAATAAAAACCAAAGAAACCTTTGCCTTATAGAAACTCACTGCCTGGAAAGAACACAAACTGAAAAGTCCACTAACCATAAATCCATCATTAGCTAGCGATACAAATAAATTCAACCAAAGCTTGATTTGAAATACCGAAAAGTCTCTTACGTTAAACAGTGTTTATCACAGCCAAAATAAAGTCTCGTTTTGCCAAGTATCAGTTCACGCTTCATAATTAAGAAATGTTAGAATTGTAATGGGAAAGTAAGCAAATTCAAGTTGAGTTAGTTGATAATTATTTAATTATACTATTATGCCTTGTAGCCAAGCAATAAGTGAGAAGCTAAAATTATATGGAATTACGAGTGAAACATTGTCTGGAAATGTTCAGAGCACTGATTTTGTTGTCCAAGCAAAGCAACTGATAAATTCAAAGATATTTTAGTCCCAAATTTTTTTATTTGTAGGCAATGCTTTTCTGACAAAATTATATAAATAAAATATGAAATTAAAACTATACT
>NC_043007.1:55821200-55851200 GCF_006345805.1 Octopus sinensis | reverse complement strand
GAAGAGGTGACGGCAAAATGTTCACACAAAAAATGGAGATATTTATGATTCTAAAATTTTTGTCCCAAACTGTAGGTTTGGAACTCTTTAACTCATTTTGAGGGAAATTCAAATTACTCACAGAAAATAGTAGATCTTCCAGTAATTTCAGTTGTTTATCAGTAGTCCTGCTGGGTTACGAATCCGTGGAACAAGCTGCCAGACGAGATGGTGAAGATGCCGACGACCGCTTTGTTCAAAGCCTCCCTGGACCTCAAGTGGCCTGAACTCTTTACATGAACACCACCCTGTACTTAACTCCATGTCCCCCTACATGGCCTTGCTATTTGCTTTTGAGCCAAATTAACTAACTAACTAACTAACTAACAGTGTTGTGACCAAAACTGATAAGGATCATCTGATTCGAGCATGCCAACACTTTCGACCCTGTACTGAAGCAGTAATTGATGGTAATGGTGGAGTCATTGGATAGGTGGGATAAAAGGAATTTCAAGATTATTAGCACCAATTTCTTCTCAAATACAGCTCTTCTTTGGTAAGCTATGCGTCTTTTTTTCTAAATTCTGAAACTATGGTGCAAGATGCACGCTCATATTTCCACACATTAGGACTGAATCTGGTACCTCTTATTTGTGAAGCGAATTTCTTGACCACTCGGCTTAGTTACTCGTGTGTTCATTTCTTCTACACACACACGAGCGCGCGCGCGCACACACACACACACACACACACACACACACAAATACGTACAAACATATACACACACAAACACGAACAAACACACACACATACACACACGCGCGTATTAACACACATACATATACAGAATTTGCTGTTTGGCACACTAATATAAATATATTAAACTGCCTTTCGTAAATATCACAGCTCATCAACAAAGAGGCTTCATTGCCCTGACCCTTAACACAAATGAACTGAAATGTATTCCGCTGAAGCGTAAATAGTTCATTGCTTGATATCTAAATGCTGTAACCAGTCGCAAGTCCGCATAAAATCTTTACACTAACTTATTTCAATGGTCACTCTTATAAGTTCAAATTACATTAAAATCAATGCTGTGATTCACTATGCAAATAGTCTAGATTTCTTTGTGTCATCACTTCTTTACATGGTTCATCTTGTACTTTAAAAAAATATTATTTTATCAACTGTTATCAATTAACAGAGGATGCTCAACATTATAATGTAAACTTGGTTTATGAAATATGCCATGGTTTGTCTTTTGTCTTTCATAAATAATATGTTGTATTAAATATATTAATTAAGCTTAACAGAGCTTTGCCCAAGCCAGCAAAGTTATCTTTTGCTGTCTGCATATGGCAGTTCTTAGTGAGATTTCAAAAGCAGATTTGCTATCTGTAACTGGTAAAGCGTGACGATGCAAAAGTATGTACCCAGCAGTCTGATGATCTCATTTATAATCCAACTCGGTGTGTTTTCAAACACAATGTCTATAAGAATTCCTCTTCCGAGACGAGACCGTTAACCGCAGCGAAGGTCTTACCATGTTTCAGGGTACACGAACGTGTTAAAAATAATAACAGCTTTATATCTTTTATGATTAAATGGAAGAAACT
Source organism: Octopus sinensis (assembly GCF_006345805.1). Classification (NCBI taxonomy): domain Eukaryota; kingdom Metazoa; phylum Mollusca; class Cephalopoda; order Octopoda; family Octopodidae; genus Octopus; species Octopus sinensis. The sequence goes on along the minus strand of NC_043007.1, from coordinate 55,849,605 downwards.
TTGAAATAGATAGAAATATTTAGCTATGCATTAATAACTTGCCCTCGAATATCCACTCCGTGTTTCATTTAAATAACCTAATACGTATGATTGTGTAATGTCAGAGAGCGCATTATGTCCGGTTTATTAGTAGAATTCTACTATATTTCTTATATATTACATGAATGTGATTTTGCATATTAGAATCAGATGGCTGGTTTTGCATATTTACAGGAACTGCTGAAGCAAGTAACTTGTAACTAGGAACCGTCCTCCTTATAGTCACTCAAGTGAAAATTGCAAATACATTAAAGTTTCATACATTAGTGAAGTAAACTAATATATCTTGCCTTACATAACATTGTGACAAAGCCTGGATTCGAGCTTTGTTAGTAATCAATATTAGTTGATAGAGATGAAATTACTTCGTTGGTCGGATATTGAACGACCAACTGATGAAGCATAGATTTTTACCTTTAGCAATATAGTTCTATGTATCTATTCTCTTTACATTTAATTCTGCATTACTTAAGATGTTCAGTTGAGGTGAAATAGTATAATGGATGAAGTATTAGAGTATTTGAACAAGGATCATGTGTTCAAATTTTCTGGTGGTGTTTTGAAAATTATCTGGGTAGAAATCTTCATTTTATATTTATCACTTGTTGGATCCATTTGGTAGTGTCGTGTGGAGTAAACGATACACTATTCGACAGAAGGTTTATCTCTATCCTGAAACTCAGATTAGATTACATTCGATTTATCTTACAAGTTGTTCACCCAACTATGAAGAAAATATTTCAGGTCTTCTGACAATGTAACTTAGGACAGATTGATGTATCATCTTTTATCTGTTTAGTGCAAATGAATTTACCAGATTCTTCTTTTATTTCCATTTTCTGATATAATATGCTATGCTACTTTACAAATGAAAGCGATGCAATTGTCTTCTAAAGATATGCATAAAGCCAAAATTTCTTTACAGTTTTTATCTGCGTAAATGACCCCAGAAACTGAACCAGAGTTTTAAAATTTTCTTGGCAACAGTTTATAACCCTCACTGCCACATCTATACATGTGTTTACAAGAATCTCTACAGGAAAATATATATACACACACACACACACACACACATATATATATATATATATATATATATATATATGTGTGTGTGTGTGTGTGTGTGTGTGTGTGCATGTTGTGAGTGATTATGTGTGTTTGTGTGTGCGTATATGTGTGTGTGTGAGAGAGAGAGAGAGAAAGAGAGTATGTATAAATAGAAAGATATTTTCTGAATAAACTAGTTAGATGAGTTCGTGTAGCATTTTAAAGAAACCTGTATCAAGAAAAACTCACTTGGAACAAATTTAAAGTATTGCTCTATAAATAAATATTTAATTACTGCCAAAATATGAGAAAGCTGCCCAGTTTTCATTTTGCTTCAATTTTTTTTCTTCTTTTTTCTTTCGACAATACAAGTGCTTAATTTGAAACCGACATTCTTTAAGATGAAGCCAAGTGAAAAATGGTGGTGGGTGCGAGAATAGCCACATAAGTGGTGAAGGGAGAATTAATAAGGATTATTACTAATATATATTTTCAAGAGTTAAAAACATCTCATTTCTACCGCTATCCCTTCCTTGTACGGTACAAATTAATAACATTAATAATATAAAAAAAAGACGATAGAGAACAAAACAGACTAGATCAGATATCTAGCTACGTTTAGGGTATGTCCCTTTATTTAAGGTGACACAAAACCAAAGTTAACAAGATAATAATAGTGTTGGAGAAACTAGGAATGGAGAAGGGTAGGAGAAAGAAACAGAAAGAAAGCTGGTAATGAAACGAAAAAAGATCAAAACGAAAAATAGCAAAATCAATGCAGAGAGCGAGAGCGAGAGAGAGAGCGAGAGAGAGAGACGAGGGGGAGAACAAGAGAGGACGAGAAAGTAACGGAACTTGATTAAACATATGATGAATTATATATCTGCAAATTAGAGGCAGACAAAGATATATTATATATATATATATATATATATATATAATATATATATATATATATATATATATTCGTGAGAGTTAGAGTTTGGGAAGCCAACCAACTAAGGGATAGTACCTCTTGGCAGAAACGGACGTAAGGAACTGATCATTTAATATTTTACACTTTTATGTATTACTAGTATATATGTGTGTAGCACATATATATGCATGTGTATGTATTCTTATAATACTCCCTTCTGTTTTGGAATAAATAGACATAATAGAATGTCTACTCGCTGATGTATGTCATTTTTGTATCCCCTCCATTTTCTTTTTGCCGTATATATATATATATATATATATATATATATATGTATGTATATGATGGACTCTCCCGTCGAAGACGAATTATGAGCATACTCGTGCTTCACAGTAGCTCACTCTCTCCATCAAATTGACGTTGCCTGAAAGGAGCACGGTGTACCACGCGTCAGGTGTCGAAGTGATCGCAGAGCAACGAGAGATGAAGTGTTATGCTCAAGAACTCAATGTACTACCCAGAAAAAGCAATAAAAGAATAAAAGTTCAGCTTATTACGTCACATCAGACTTCCGAAATTTCACATGTTAAATGCATTTCCAAGCATGTTCTTGCTCATACTGTGCAACAGGTTATAATGGATGAAATAAGACAAGCTACAATATCAAATATTCATCTCCTATAGCTGTTTCAATTATTAGTACATTTTAACAAATATTGATATATAACGCCATAATTATATAATTATAAAATAATAGGACCTAAGAATCAGATTATCATTTTTTTTAATTTTGTCAAGCAATCGTTGATAATGTTATACCATAAGAGGGACCCGTGTCACGTGTTAGTTCACAGCGTCTATTTTTCTGGTCTCTGCTACAGAAGAGGTGATAACCACACTGAAATGCATGCATCCAACAGTTTGGTTATGGAGTGCACTGTACTGACTCAGTGTATCTTCACCGATTTGCCTACGGCAAGAAATTGTTTCCGTGACAAAATACAGTGAATAGCTTTCTAACTGGTTCAAATATGCCTCAAGCATATTTGAACAAGTACAAAGCCTGTATTTATATATATATATATATATATATATATATATATATATATATCACTGCTTTGCACTGCCATCCTGTAATTCATATATATATATATATATTATATATATATATATAAAAATAAAAATAAGTAACAGGATATCAAGTAGTGATGCAGTTCCACCATTTCAAGCGGCTCCACATAACTGAACAATAAGGGGTGACAACGCTAAGCAGTGATGTATAAAAATAGCAGAGTGCAATATCAGTTTTAAATATTCGTTTCCTTCAGCTGCTGGTGCTTCAACTTAACTAATTCAACTGAATCTCAATTATACATACATATATATATATATATATATATATATATATATATATATATATATATATGAAACACAAGACCTGCTTTAAGCATATTCTATTATAGGAATAGGAGTATTAGTAAAATGAATAAAAATATGTTTAAAAAGTTATAATAGAAGTAATAGCAACACCAATAATAATAATAAGAAGAAGAAGAAGAAGAAGAAGAAGAAGAAGAAGAAGAAGAAGAAGAAGAAGAAGAAGAAGAAGAAGAAGAAGAAGAAGAAGAAGAAGAAGAAGAAGAAGAAGAAGAAGAAGAAGAAGAAGAAGAAGAAGAAGAAGAAGAAGAAGAAGAAGAAGAAAAAGGGCACTTGTAAATTTCTGGACAAAAACTTTTATACGCATTTAGCTTACATTCGCACTTGCGCACACTGTGACACGTAGACACGCATACATACAAAGCCTGTGTGTGTTTACACATGAACATACATGTTACCAAACACAATACACACACTCACACGCACATACATGTATACACATGGAAGGGGAGGGAGAGAGAGAGAGAAAGAATATAGATAAATTTGCAATCTTACCAAGTATGGGGATTTCCTTCGTGTGGAACACACACCTAATATGCCTGTGATAATGAACTGCAAAAAGAAAACAAAAGACAATATTTAGAAAGCGAAAGTAGCCAACAAGGTAAATGAACATAGCCTGAATATAACAGATTATTTTCAGTCTTTTTGGGTCTATTGTGTATTACCTTATTACAAGTTGGCATTGACTAAACTAAAATTAGCTGCAGTTATTACTGCAATGGAGTTTTCTCAACAGCTTTTACTCTTTATATTATATATGTCCGCGTGGATTTGTGTGCGAGTGTGTGTGTATAACATACGTATATACAGAAGAACATTTATGCATATACATCAATATTACATGCTTTTATTCATACACATGTATGCATTCATGTGTGTGTATGTATATATATACATATATATATACACATACACACACACACACATATATTTATATGTGTGGCTGTGCGCGTGTGTATCATAATGTGCATCAAAGAGAAAGGAGAGGGAGCAAAAGAAACAGTGAAGTAAAAATATGAAATAAAAACAGCTATACATGGCGGAAGTTTCTTACAATGACCTTTACATGTAAGCTGTGGAAGTTGAGATATTTTTATAGTCAGTGGATGGTGTAAGACTACGTCTGTGGTCATGCAAAAGTGCACTACATATGTACTACATTTGCAATTTGGCACAGACTAAAATAAGCAATATTCATGCTATTTGCTTTTCATTTTCATTTTTATTCTCTCTACCTTTGACTCGATTCTTATTTTCATATATCTCTCTCATATCTCTTCCATCTGCTCTCTCTCTCTCTCTCTCTCTCTCTCTCTCTCTCTCTCTCTCCACTACTTCCCTTTGTCTCTTTCTTTTTGTTTTAGTGTGTGTTCGCTTACAAATGTGTGCATGTGCTTATAAGTATTTTTGCATGATTATATAACCCAAAAATATTCTTCGGTTTATTTTTCTCCATATATTTTGATACTTGTATTATTCTTGTTTAATATTTTAGGGGACGGTAATTTTTAGGAATCAAGATATCAGAAACTGGTATTTTCCATTTATTAACAGAAAATTTTATTTTCTTTGTAATAAAAAAAAATATGAATTACATAAAAATATAATTTTTACCTCAACCTTGTCGATAATTATGTCTAATAAAGCAGCTTGTAAATATATCCTGAGTCTGTAATATTCTGTGTATTCCTCAACTGTTGTTACCAAGAAACATTTGGAATGTGCTAGTGATTATTCAAAGTAACTTCCTCTCCCAAAGAGACATAGACAGTCAGACTCAGTTATATTTGACTATGCTGATACGTTCATATCTTGTCACCTGCACGACAGCTATTTAGTTTCAACTTTTGGCATAAGATCAGCAATTTGATGGGAGGGTATAAGTCGAGTACGTCATCCTCAGTACTCAACTGGTATTTATTTTATCGACCCCGAAAGGCAAAGTCGATCCCAACGGTATTTGAAGTCAAAACGTTAAGTTGGAAGAAATGCCACTAAGTATATTGTTCAACTCAGTAACGATTCTACCAGCTTGCCGCCAACTGCACGATAGATATTTAACTAACTCTAGGTAAATTGTTGTTGTTGTTGTTGTTGCTATTGCTATTGTTTGGCCCAGTGTCATATATTATTCAGCAAATATATGATCAAAGACGTTCAGGCTGTAGTCAAACCCATCATTTCCTTTAGACATACTGTATGCAGTGTTACTAAAGTATATGTCAAGATGCCTGTGGTAATTTGTTCCGAATCTCTAGCTCTGAGTTCTTCCAAGGTCGGTGTTGCCTTTCCTCTTTTTGAGATCGATAAAGTACTGTAGAAGTCCAAACATGTGAAATGATCAATCATAAAAGTGTAGGACAAGATAGCGTTTATTTTGTCTGCTTAATCCATCTCTTGGATTAATACCACTACCTGGCTTTTGACTGTATATATTATATATAAAAACATTAAATTAGTTTTAACATACCGTACAGCTTGCAGATATATGTATATGTGAGTGTGTATCGTGTGCCTATTATACATGAAAACGTAGCAAAGGATAAAGCTATATAGTCGTAAGAAGTGGAGTTACCGAGGTTTCCAACAGAGAGCTTCTTCAGAGTTGTGATGGTAGGGGAAAAAATACATATGAGCTTTACATCCTGTATAAGTAATGTATAATTTATATGTGTCTGTGTGCGTGTATGAGTGTGTGTATATGTGTGTGTGTCTATGTGCGCGCGCGACATATAACTTATGTGTGTGTGTGTGTGTGTGTACAAACACACACTATTCTGATCAAAAATTTGAATACGAAGTCGAAATTAGTTTTTATTCTAAATGTTTTGATATAATGATAAAGTGTAATTATGCATCATCAGATGTTTGGTACAAAGTTAATGACTATTACGTACCGTGATGAAAGATAAATGATAAAATATTGTTTCATCGTTCATCCATAAACATTTCCGATGTTGTATCATACATGGAATTCTCAATTGAAACAAAACCTTTCAAATTATTGCATTATGTGACAAAGGAATCACGTTGAGGAAAATACCAATGTACATTACTGCTGACGCTGTCCTGAAAGCTTTGTCTCGATTTGAGCAGAATTGTGAATACAAGTCTTTAAGTAGACCTTATTTATTTAAACTGAAAGTAGGATTCAACGTCTTTGTGGGCATCCCTATTTACATCTAGCAGTATCATGCAATCACAAAAGCAGTGCCTTAGAAGCACTGTTTAGAATGGGAAAATGTAGCACTAAGATATTGAGCAATAATTGTAAAAAGGCTTCCTACTATTATCAAGACTTCCAATAAAATAATGAAGGTTCATCTGCAATTTTGTGAGAATCATAAAAGTTGGGAAAGGAGGAGAGACGATAAATCATGTTTAGTGATGAAACATCAATTAAGCAATTTGCATCCTACGCTTCTTTCTCTTAACTCCATCAACATCAACGGGTAATTTTATTTCACGCTTGCTGCAGTTAAATAACGCCTAGCCATTTTAATATTGGCGGAGAGGATTTTTACAACAGGAAGAGCTGTTATTTGGATAATGCCCCATGATAAACCAAGCAACTCTAAAAACCTACCAAGGCACTCGGAAGAAGTTTCCTGCTCAAATGATCTTCCATAAATGCACATCAAATGATTATTTTTCTAAATAATTACTTATATAGCATCAAAACCAAAGGGGAGCATTAAGAACGGGTCCACTCATAATAATAATTACCACCACAACTACATTAGCAGCAGCAGCAGCAGAAGTAGTAGTGGTAGTAGTAGTAGTAGTAGTAGTAGTAGTAGTAGTAGTAGTAGTAGTGGTGGTGGTGGTGGTGGTGGTGGTGGTGGTGGTGGTGGTGGTGGTGGTGGTAGTAGTAGTAGTAGTAGTAGTAGTAGTAGTAGTAGTAGTAGTAGTAGTTGTTGTTGTTGTTGTTGTTGTTGTTGTCGTCGTTGCTTATAAAAGTAGTTCAATCATTGAAGGCAACCACACATATAATGCCACACAGACGCACAACCCATTCGCTAATAATGATGCAAAACAAAGGTAGAAATTATTATGCCTTAACGAATCCGTATTTCATTCATTCTGGAAGTGAATACGTACAAAGTAAGTTTAATAGGTTGATACATAATAAATTGAAGGCAGCAAAATATCTTCTTCATAACAAAATAATACAACTGAATTAAAAACTTAATTCCTGACATGAAATTTGTAATTTTACAATGAAGAAGAAATAATTTAATAATTTACTTTTTATATTTAACAATTATTATTTATAGTTTTAGTCTTGACAGGGACTTCCTATTTTGCCTACTCTGACGACAGGTCCCTGGTTTTATATATATATATATATATATATTACTAAGAATGGTATATACACACAGACCCTCACACACAGGCATAGCAATACAGAGAAGCAGTAATCATAAGATGAGGGATGGTAGCGGTCTTGCTCATACAAATGAGGATGGCGTCGAGAATGGCAAGAAGGACGATTACAGCAAAGATGATGATGATGATGATGATGATGAAAGTCTCAACGCTTTATACACACACACACAAACACACACACACACACACACAAAGAGCAGAAATAATGTGTGTGTGAGAATATGTATGCATATAATCGTGTGTGTAAAGCTAAGCATCATTATAATTTTACACAAATGCCTATTAATTTCTTCATTGAAAACGTATTCACTAATTATGTTGTTCATAATTTACTGCATTACTAAACTGAATAATTTATTCATAATATCTAGATACAATATCAACAATATAGCGGTTTTACAGATGATTCTGGTTTTATTGTTTCTGCTGCTACTACTACTAAAGGGGTGATGATAGTTTAGATGTTTACCCAATAAAGGTGGATCTGGTTTTATGAAATACTCCAAATGCTATCAAAAATGTGGTACGACTCCTGCAAATGATCTTTGTGATATAGTTTCAATTCGCATTTCAATGAAATTTCATTGAACTAGCATAAATGTTACAATACGTATTTATCTTTCTTTTGAAAAAACTGTGCAACATCAGCGTTACGTGTTCTCAGTGCGTAGATATTGGGCAGGGGCCTCCTTTATAGTCTCAGGCGGTTCAAAAAATAGTGTTTGAAATCTGGTAAACTGAAACAGTCATAGCAATTACTTGGCACGTGAAGCAGTGTTATCATGTTAAGGTTCTCTGCAGATGGCCAACACTGTGTGTTTATGTATATGAGTGACAGTATAGAAGACAGTCGTTTACCTCTGCCCTGTGTATTTAATTTCTACCAGCAGTTTTGACTGAAATGGTACATTTCAGTATATTATAACATAATGCATGGAATATTACAGTATAAGAAAAACCGTTTTCCTTTAATGGCATGTTAATGCGATTTCTTTATCCTTATATCTCCCATTCTCCGTCTACGTCTTTGCTCCCCCCCTCTCTCTCTCTCTCTTTCTCACTCACTCTTCTCACTCCTGTCTCCCTCTCTCGTTCACTGTGGGTAGCAATAATCGTTGGATGTTTGTTTATCTTCAGTCAAACCAATGATAAATTCAGTTCGCCAAGAATTGATACCAAGCAATATTAAATGTAACCGCTTCGTTTTTGTTGTCCAAAATCATACTATTATTAATTCTCCCTAATTTCTCTCAGCTCGTTTTCGCTTCGGTTGCGCAAGGTACTTTCGGAAAATCTTCTGTGTCCTCTCCATGATGGCACAGAACGCATAGCATTAGCCGAGGCAAATATGTTCCCACAGCCTTCCACGCAACTGCATCTTATCCTCGACGGGAAATAAATATTCGTGTGCATGTGTCAATGAGTGTTTATGTATATAAATATGTGTGTGCATACAGAAAGAGAAAAAGAGAGAGCATGATTAAGCGAGTGAATAATGCAGATGTAAGATATATGAATAGATATCTCTAGAGAGATATGTGGTTTAAAAAGTTCAGTATTACAATTACAAATACAAACAAAATTGGAAATAATAGAAAATATACAAAACAGAAAATATCAAACGGGTGCATGCATCTTTGTGTGTGTGTGTGTGTGTGTGTGTGTGTGTGTGTGTGTGTGTGTGTGTGTGTGTGTATGCATGTTTTTATATAAAATTAATATAAACACATTTACGCATAGGCATATACATACACGCATATACGTTTTTTTATTTATCTCTCTCTTCCAAACTGGAATTGCTTTAAGTAACTTTGCACATTACAGAAACAATAAAAACTATCTCTGGTTATCGGATTATAAAACTATATTTTATATCATTAAATATTTCAATGATTGTGATTATGCTAACCTTCCATATTCAGAGTTACATTAAAGAGAAAACGCACGATACACGCACACACACACACACACACACACACACACACATATATATATATATATATATATATATATATATATATATATATATATATATATATATATATATATATGTATGTATGTATGTATGCATGTATGTATGCGTGTGTCTGTGCAGATGCGTATGCATATGCATTTACTTATGTATATATGTATATGCAAGTATATATATATATGTATACATGCACACATTCATATATGTTTATATATGTATCTATGCATGCATATACATAGGAATATATGCATATATGAATGCATATATGTATGTACGTACATACGTGCGTATGTATGCATGTATGTATGTATGTATGTATGTATGTATGTATGTATGTATGTATGTATGTATGTATGTATGTGTGTGTGTGCATGCATGCAAAACTAATGGCTGTGTGTTATCTTTTGTTTTTACCACATTTTGCAAACCGTTTCATCCTACCTGACTCGCTTTGTGTATTAAACATGTAAATATCCATGCTCGACATACATAATGTATATGGAAATATTTACATGTAAATGTTTGGAAATCTTAAATTAATATGTATCTTCAATGCATTCATCCAGCTATTTACTTAGTAACGCAAATACTCGTTTACGTTTCTGAGATTATTTTTCTTGTTTGTCTTTTCCTTTGTTTCATTTCCCTTTTCTTTCTTGATGTTTACTTCTGTTGTTTTGGTGTATCCGTTATTCATTTATAGTTATTTTTTTTATCTTAAAGTTTATGATTGTTGAGGGAACCGCAGTTACATGAATAAGCTGCAAAATTTTTACGTACGGTTTGCAATGTGGGACATGCCCTTCATCAGCAGTCGACCTTAAATTACAACAATTTCGATACATGTTGACAGAACCTCTCGAACTTAGTGGTGCAGAGTAGCATTGATGATGCTCGAGAATGTTCATGTTCATATGATAAGACCTGCATGTTAGCACATCTTCCTTCTCCTCTTATCCATGCTGCCGCCAAACCAAGCCAATCCGAATCAAAACAATATTTGAACGATATCAAAAGTGTTTATTCCCTAGCAATCTACATTGGTCTATAATAAAGAACTTCCAACTTTATTCTGTACATGGAAAAGCCTTTTATAAATATGATTAGCTGATCCAGCGCAACGATTAAGCATAATGATTGCTATGAGAACTGGGTTTTTTGTACTAAAACCTTTTCTGTTCTTATGACGTCTAAATATAAGCAAGACAATGGTGAAAAAACATTTACTACACGCAATAGCTGGTTTTATACATAAATAAAAAAGAATGAATTGGTTGGCAAAATGTAAAAGTGCATGGCAAACATGTGTACTGATACTGAATAGAAGAAAAAACAGTAACCTGGTTAACGTAAACCAAAGTTCATGCCGGCAAGAAGCTATATTGCAAAGAAAAATCACCGATGCCAGGTTTTAAAGCAGCTAAAGATTGGTTAGCATTAATGTTTAGAGGTAATGTAGCAGAATACTATAGGTTAAAGCTTATGCTTGTGCATCATGCCGAAAATCCAGGGGCAATTGAAGGCCTTATAAAAGTGACACTTCCAAGCTGACTTGTTGCTTTATTGATACTACTTTAGTTTTCGCATCACTTTGTATCTGAAGTTAAAAAATATTAGGAAGGCAAAAGTATAATATTTCATGTGCTACTGATCGTAAATAAATCGCATCTAGTCATCCACAATGTCTACATCATCCTCCAAATATTAGATTAATGTTTATGTTTCTAACTACAGTGTCGTAACAAATGGATCAAGGTTTAATTGCAACATTTAACGTGTTTTATCTTGGTCATACATTTGATCAGTTAAAAAATGCTATTGATAAGGTCCAGTATTAAAATAATTTGGGAAATCCTTTAATCTTCTGAATACGTAAAATGATAAACGTGTTTAAGAAAAACGCTAGAATGAAAACTATGAAAAACCCAGAGATTGTTCGAAATTAAACAGAAGCAGTTGTTGATATTACTAGTCAGTTACTCTTTCATTTTTGTATTAATGTCATAAATGATGTGTTTCAATCATGTAACAAAGAGCTTGCAAATGAAACCTCACTGAAATGGAAGAGCATTATGAAAACACTGACAAAGTAACAATGTAAATTCTTGTTTACTCCATTGTCAAAGGGTTCAACGAAGTCTTTTTCACATTTTCAAAAACTGACTGAGATTTTCAAACCAGAAAGTTCAAATTTCTAAGTAGAAAAATTGCTCCAGATTTAAATAATCTGATGCTTTCTTATGTAGTTTATAAAGAAAAGAAAATGACTGTAATATACAAGGAACCTTTGATGTATTTATAAAGAAACAAGAAATTCCTTCTTTAGATGAATTAAATAAAAGGACCAAGGCCACATCCAGTAATGAACTAAATATTTGCCGCAAAGAATCATCGAGTGATGAAGAATATAAATTGGAGGCATTTGGTTATTATCTATAAATGATATGTTTAATAAAATTATTGTTTATACCTAAAGTATAGTTTTAATGCCCCTAAGCTCAAATTGTCAAGATAGATAAGTATGACTGTGCATATGTATGCGTTTGTGCGTATGTATATATATATATATATATATATATATATATATATATATATATATATATATATGAGTCTGTATCTGTCCATGTGTGCGTGCGTGTGTGTATCTATGCGCATGTGTGTATATATAGGTGTGTATATTGAAGACTCAACTCTGTCTTCAAATTTTCAATATATTTTTTAATTTGTTTATTTGTCATTTGTGTTTAGTTTGAAAAATAAACTTATTAATTCAATTAACGCACCAAAACTTTCTAAACCTAATCTTCTGAATGAAATAATAAAAAAGAGTATGAAAAACCTTTAATAAAAGAGATTTACTCCAACACGCACACATAACCATGTATGTGTGTAGACAGACAGACAGACAGACAGACAGACAGACAGACAGATAGATAGATAGATAGATAGATAGATAGATAGATAGATAGATAGATAGATAGATAGATAGATAGATAGATACAACAACATTCCATTAAATTTTATAAGGACTTTCTAACGTCTTGAGTAAAGCCCCTATTTGATAATAACAGTAATGAGGCATTTATCATTCTTATTAATCTTGCTAGTCTTATTATCTATTTTGTCGTATTTGTTACTGTTGTTGTTGATATTGATCTACTGCAAACTAAAATGGAATGGTTAAATAAAAGACGAGAAATAACATCTGTTTCTTTCCCAAAGGTTTGAATAATTCCATCTCGCTGCTTCTGGAAATCTAATGACACAGCAAATCCGAATGTTACTGGCAATTATTTGCCTTTATCGAAGAATAAATTGAAAGAAAATGGCTGGCTTTACTGATAAAAATCATGGACTACCTTAAATCAAATTGGCAACCAGTTGTTTCTTTCTTTGGTCAGTTGTATTCAGGTCTGAATCCAAAAGAAAACTTATTTGTCCAGTCTGTTATGAGTATTCAGACATTTTGCCTCGTAATTTCAAAACTGAAAAAAGTTTCAGCCTACTACTACTACTACTACAACTACTGCTACTGCTACTACTACTGCTACTACTACTACTGCTACTACTACTACTACTACTACTACTACTACTACTACTACTACTACTACATGTTCTTGATTTTCTCGCTGTGTTTATCGATGTTTTATTTTATGTTCTTGCTATGCATGTTGCTGTAGTTCTTATTCTTCTTATTAAAAAGATGGTGGATTGGCAGAAAGGGCACTAAATTGGCAAAATTGACGGTAGATCGGCAGAATTGTTTGTGCATCGGTCAAAACATGTTGTCGTAATTTGTGATGCCGTTCTTGGCGGTGGGTTGGCAGAATCGTTAGAACCTCGGACAAAATGCCCGATGTTCTGGTCTTCCATAGCCTCAGCTCGAATAGATTGATACAGATAGAATTGGCTATAATTCTATCTTCGTATGTAGCTTCCTAAAAAGTGACTCTATCTAGTTACTCAAGCTACAAGTATTTTCGCATTCAAATTTCCTATAAATTATACTCTGCTGCCGTATGAAAAGGAAGGACAATACGAAAATGTATTTTTAGATATGGTTGATGTTGTAAGGAAGAAAGGACTGAACACAGCGGTTAAGGTATACGCACACATATTCATGCATACATACATATATTACACACACATACATAATTCATACATATATACACACACATATACATAAAACATACACACACACACACACTGTTCATCATATATGTGTATGTGTAATGTATGACTATTCCTTTCCTCTGGCTTTCTCACAAAGCATAAAATAATTGATTTTTCCCAATATATTTTCACCTCATTGACTGTATGATTCTGTGACCATTTCTGACAATATATGATGGTTATGATCACCCCAAAGAAGCAAATAAACCCTTAAAGTATTTTATAATCCGAGATTATAATAAAAAAATAAATGAAATGTTGATAAATAAATAAACAACAGATGATAAAACAAATAAATAACATTGAAAAACTGATTAAATAACGTCGGAGAATCATAAATATACTAATATCAGGGAGAAAAAATAGAAACATTTTCACATTTCCTAAACCAATAACAAAGAATTCTGTCATCAGACAATAAAACTTGAATATTCAATTCTTCCTGCAATATTCACACAAGAAGCCAATATTCGATGGAGCATCATCATGATAAATGACAATAATAAGAAGAAGAAGGACAAAAAAATATTTCATTTTACTATCATATTGGGCGAAAATTCTGATGAATAGCTTTATCATCATAAAACATCTCATTCTGAATATACATTTTGGCACACACATACAGACAAGCAGTGTGACCGCCGGTGCGTGTGCACGCATACATACATTCATATTTTCATATATACATAGACATACATATAAAAATACATATCGACACAGATACATACATACACACACAAACACACACATACGTACATACATACATACATGCATACATACATACATACATACATACATACATACATACATACATACATACATACATACATACATACGTAATGTTTGTTTCTTAATGGATTCGGCAAATGAAAGAACTCAATACACCTAAGAGTTACGAAAGTAACTGAATACTTTTAAACAACTGAAATATGAATTACTGTTCAAAATTAGTTATTACATATGAGTGTACACACATACACCTATGGAGCCTAAATATTATACGTTATTATATAGAAAGAGAAGACATCAAAGTTTACACACACACACACACACACACACACACACACACATACACACATATTTTCTCTCTGCCTCACTTCCTCCTCAACCACTACTACGAAACTATAAAAAGGTTCAAACTACCCACAACTGATTTGATTTGAAAACCCACTAGAATGGGAGCAAGCGCTAATCCGAATGATATGATATATATGTAAAAAATGTAATATATAAATAAATATCTACAAATATGAACCATCTGATCTGATTACCTCAATTTTTCTAATATATATATATATATATATATATATATATATATATATATATATATATATATATATATATATATATATATATATATATATATATATATATATATATACTTACCAGGTTAAGTCAAAAAAGTTTTTTCTGATGTTCACTGATTGTTTTTGCGAACTTGTATCTCCACGTTATATCATCAATTGAATACAACCTGTTCTTCGATCATTGCTAAATTCTTTATTCTTTATTTTCATATATAACTTATAAACATTGTTTTGTTCTTTATTTTACAGCTTTGATAATGAGTGGTGAAAAATTGCAATTAGACCTATTTTACGTTACCTGTGGAGAAAAAGGACTGAATGCAAGGGCAGAGCCTAAAGGAAATAATGATGTGGATCTCTTACATATAAACCATAAATGTTTCAGGGCGGGAAGAATCAATATCTACTCCAGTACTGATCGGTTCTCGATTTTTGTTTACTCCCATAAGGATAAAACAACAAAAGTCGACCTTGGAGTGATTTGAACCCAGAAGATAAAAGGCCGTGATGAAATCCTGCAGGGGCTTCTGTCAGTAATCTAATGATTCTGCTCAACCACCATGGTTTCTCTGAGCTTGGCATCACTACGTTTAGCACAACTGCAAGCGCTATTTAAATTACTATAATCTCAGATGAGTGATACATATTGATGAAAACTTTGCTTCTATATACTAAGATTCTAGAATAAAAACTTCTAATCTAAATGAAGCAATAATTCAGAGTAACTATAGTATAAATTCACAGAGTACATTATGTTCTAACATAAATTCAATATATCTTTTGCAAAATAAATTATCGATTTTAGCAGACGACGGGGAAACGACTTTCCAATAGGACATTGCTGCTGAAGCAAAAGCCTACAACAGTCGGGGCAGCAGTTATCAACTACTTGTGACTGAAAAGTTCGTGTCTTGATTCTATCAAAATGAGAGATGTAGTTGTAAGCAGGCATGGCTTCCCAGTCTTCACCTAATGGAACATCAATGATCTGACAAATGGAGGTAGAGAGAATTGCACCAGTACCGAGCTGAGTAGTTTGGAACAACGTGAAACGAATTGCCTAGATCAATGACATAATGCGGCTCCTGGTCCAGGAATTCAACTCACCATTTGATGATTGTGAGGTCAACACTTATATGAATATTGTCTTAACAATGTTAACTTTTTTTTATAGAAATAAATATTTTCTGACTGCAACAAGAAATGCAGTGATAATCTGACAAGGATTTCAGAACTGCTCTTATCAGTTACAATTGACATCAAAAGTTTGAGATTTGCTCAAAGATTCAATCCATGGAGATAACCGCCCCCACAACGAGCGCACTCGTTGTGGGGCGGTTAATCTCCCATATCAGTGTTTATACAATGTTTTTGTGGCTATAAGGATCTTTCACTCTTGTTTCTTGCCATGTAGGTGCTACCCTGCACCCTCAGGTACTATATACATACATACAATAATTAAAATAATATAGAAGTATATGTATATATACATACATATATGTACATACCTACATATGTATGTGTATATATATGCATCCATATATATATATATATATATGTATATATATATCATGCTTGATCGATAAATATTCAGGTTTTTTTCATTCTCTCTGTTTATTTTTTTTCTCTTATTCCTTTCTGCTGAAGAGCGTAGGCTCGAAACGTAAAATACTTTTTCATTTTCATTTTCCCGAGCGTCAAATTAATGCACCTGCTTGTTGTTCATACACCTGTCTTTGTCTTTTTGCTTTTCGTCTATATATATATTCACTGCGTGGCACCTTGGGCAAGTTTTGTGAGTGGATTTTGTAAACGGAAACTGAAAGAAGCCTGTCGTATATATATGTGTGTGTGTGTGTGTGTGTGTGTGTGTGTGTGTGTGTGTGTGTTCTGTATTTGTCCCCACACAATCACCTGACACCAATGTTGGTGTTTTTACGGCCCCGTATCTTAGAAATTCGCCAAAAGAGGCCGATCGAATAAGTACTAGGCTTACAAAGAATAAGTCCTAGATTCGATTTGTTCGACTAAAGGCGGTGCTCCAGCATGATCGCAATCAAATGACTGAAACAAGTAAAAGAATAAAAGAATATATATATATATATATATATATATATACATAAAAATACATACGTACTTGTGTGTGTGCGTGCGTGCGTGCGTGTGCGTGCGTGCGTGCGTGTGCGTGCGTGCGTGCGTATGCGTGTTTGCGGGTATGCACGCGTTCACATATGTGCGAGTGTATTTTAACTGCAGGTATTATCCCCAAAATATTTTTTTTTTATATTAAGGTAACTGTGATTCATATCTGCTAATATTTTTCCGTTTGATGCATTTTCAGTAAATTCAAACTAAAAATTTAGATGGAATGTCTTTGATTACAGCTCTATAAAACATTCACACTGGTTGTATAAATCATCTTTACATGTTTTACTTATCACACCTTCCCTCCCTCATATAAACACGTTTTATTTATGGGTTAAATCATCATCACTAGTTGTTTTATTGGTACACTTATTTTATTGCTTTTTTGCGTCAGTACAACCTTTTAAAATACTACACGCGCACATGCACATACTTGAATGTACACATACACACTCACACGCCTATCTCTCTATATATCTATACATTTATGCACACACACACATACATACACACACACACACACACACACACATATATAAAGTCTGTTAGAGATTTTAGCTCGAGAAAATAACATGTGTGTCTACTTTCTAACCCATCTTTTCCGTTCCAGCATTCACTGCCACTTTTAATAACGACGTATATACTTTACTCTCCTGATAACTCATTGTCCCCTTCGTCTATGTATAGGTACGATGTCTAGGTGTACTCTCTTCTATCTTCCAACTCTCACTTACATGTGAGTTTATTTATGGAGTATCTTTTATTTGCTTCAGTCATTACACTGCGTCCATACTGGAGCATCGCCCTGAAAAATTTCTAGTTGTACGAATTGAGACCTCAGTACTAATTTTTAAAGTCTGGTACTTATTCAATCAGTCTCTTTTGCCAAACCGCTGAGTTACGGGGACATAAACACACCAGCACCAGTTGTCAAACGGTGGGGGTGGGACAAACACAGACACAAAGGCACGCTCATACACTTACACACGCGCGCGCACACATATAAAGAAAATAAAGTATTAAAAAATCCTGGTAGATATCAATAAAGGAACTCAGTATTAACAAAATTTGGTTACCAATGTTCAACAATTAGACACTAGTAAATCTAAGTAGAATACAGATCCCAGGTAAATCCTCGTGTATGACAGGTAAATCAAAATATCATTTGCCAAAATTTTAAGAAATTCAGAGTATTTAACAGCAAAAAATATGTATGGAAAAAATTATATCTTTATTACAGATCTCGCATTATAAAGCCGACAATCGTTTCTATCGCATTAACATACATAGGTCAGTCTTAAAATAAGTGCCTTCTGTGGTTATGAGTTGTTTTGACTCTCATTTCTAGCAATACTTGTCCGGACTGATGCTGACTAATACCCTTTGTCATTTTAGTCACGACTTTATTCCTGCCTTTTGGTTATATATCTATCTATATATATAAAACTGTAGTTGTGTGAGTGTCTGTCCCCTTCGATTTAGATTCCTAACTACTCCCACACTTTGCGGTGCAGTTTAACCAAATTCGGGTATCTTATAGTCGTGATTCATATCGAGCCCGTCTGAGTATTAGCGCGCGTCTACGATGAGTCTACGATTTTAAAAATAATTTAACATCATTTTTTATTCCATTTTAATGCAGAATTTTTCGTGTGTCGATGGCGGCGGAGTTGGCGTCCATGGTCACACCTGCACCTGTTTGCTTCTCCCCCTTCTTCCTTCCCTCGTGAAGCTGTGGGGAAGGGAGTGTAAGGAAATCAACGTCGTAAAGCGTTGTCAAGGAGACCAGCGTTCTTTTAGAACAACGACTTCATGGCTTGAAGACACCAAAACAGAAATGGCTAAGAAAGCCCGAATTGGCATCTATAAGGGAAGTAACTCTCTAAAAATGCTTATATAGTTATTTCCCTTACAAACCCGAGCAACGCCGGGCGATACTGCTAGTATATACATAAATATATATAATCAAAAAAGCAACATAAATATATATAGAAAATATTAAAATTAATATTTATATTTTCGAAAATTTATGTTAACACAACGTTATCAAGGCCATCGAAAATTAGTGATATTTGAATTGAACGCTTGAAATATTACCAGTAGATAGAGGCTAACAAAAAGAACGATTAAAGTGAATTCAACCTTAGACATTCCTTCATTCGGCTAATGGTGATGTCATTGGATAACGAAAATATTTTAAGAAAACAAAAAATAAACATTTAAGAAATGTCATTTTTATATTCAACTATTGGTGACGTCAGTGGATGACGAAAAGTATATTTTAAAAACCCTACATTATGACAATTAGAAATAACCGGAGGACTAAAGAATAAAAAATAAAGATAAGAATTCGATATTGCGATTATAAGAAGCTTAGATACGTTGCATCACAACAATTAGTTATCCATTTATTAAATGTATAAAACGCTTTAGAAGAATTAAACTTATTATATAATATATGAAAAACTATTATAACTAAGAATTGAAATATTTGAATGTCTTTCAAAATTTATGGCAATGCCTTATAGCAAAGTTTCCATTAAAATTCAATAAAATTAATTTAGAAGTAATTATATAATACATTTCTTCAATGTAAATATCACATGTAAAATTACCAAAACCGTACGATGGTATATAACTAACTTATCTTTTAAATCCCAAAGGATTTTTCTTCTATACTTAAATGAATGAGAATGATTATGAAATCTAGATTTCCAAGTTTTACCATATGAACCAATATAATAATATTCTTTTACTTGTTTCAGTCATTGGACTGCGGCCATGCTAGAGCACTGCCTTTAATCGAATATACGACCCAAATATGTATTCTTTGTAAGCCTAGTACTTATTCTATCGGTCATTTTTGCCGAACCGCTAAGTTATGGGGACGCAAGTATATATATATGCCGATAGCAGAAGACTCTTACCGAAGGTGCCACGCAGTGGCACTAAACCCGGCAACATGTGGTTGGGAAGCAAAACTTCTTACCACACAGCCACGACAGACAGACAGATAGACAGATAGATAGATAGATAGATAGATAGATAGATAGATAGATAGATAGATAGATAGATAGATAGATAGATAGATAGATAGATAGATAGATAGATAGATAGAAAAGGATAAAATAAGGCAGTTATATATCCTATGGTGGAGGCACATGGCCTAGTGGTGGGAGCAGCGGACTCGCGGTCGAGTGATCGCGGGTTCGAATCTCAGACCGGGCGATGTGTGTGTTTATGAGCGAAACACCTATGCTCCACGCGGCTCCGGCAGAAGGTAATGGCGATCTTCTGCTGATTGTTTTGCCACAACTTTCACTCTTTCCTCTTGCAGCTCACCTGCGACAGACCGACGTTCCGTCCAGCTAAGGAACCTATACGCCAAGGAAACAGGGAAACCGGCTCTAATGAGCCACGCGTGGCTCGAGAAGGAACAAACCACAATATATCCTATGCCTAGGATATATGTCCTATATCTAGGAGGAGGAAAACGAAATTTACATGTAAATTGAAACTTGTGTTATATAAATATTCTGATTGGCACTTACAAGTTCAACATATCTCATATCTCTAAATTATATCTAACTTAATGACCCATAACTGTACACATATGTATCTCTGAAACTCACTAATTTATAATTCACTCAAGTCTAGTAGTTGAAATATTTTCTGGCCTAATTTACGATCTAAATTTCATGATTTGAAATTCAAACCTAGGGTCATTATAGGGTCAACCTATTAACTGTTTTTATAACCGTATCAGTTTTCCAAATGTTCCCTTCCCATTCTTTGCGATTAAAACTATAATACCCTTGCAAACATAAGGCTAGCTACACTTCAGTTCACTTCAAACCAGGACGGTTGCTAAATTTGAATAAGCTGTATAGACTATAAACCAGATTTATGAAAATTAGGGCAAACGCAATTGCCAGATGTCTATGCTGCAGAAACCTACATCGGACAGATTTAAGTTAGATATGCTGTATAATTGATTGTGAAAATAAAAATCGTACAGATGTATTATTCTCCGTATTCGTTATGGCTCAGTGGTTAGGGCGTTGGGCTCACAATCATGAGGTAGTGAGTTCGATTTCCGGACCAGGCTGTGCTGATGATCTAAACAGTTTATTTCACATTGCTCAAGTTCACTCAGCTGTAGAAATGAGTTGCAATGTCACAGGTCCAAGCTGTATTGGCCTTTGTCTTTCTCTTGGATAACATCGGTAGTGTAGAGCGGGAAGGCTGGTATGCATGGGCTACTGCTGGTCTTCCATAAACACCCTTGCTCGGACTTGTGCCTCGTAGGATAACTTTCTAGGTGCAATCCCATGGTCATTCATAGCCGAGGCGGGGGTAAACCCTTTTACCTTATATATATATATATATATATATCGTTCTTGTGTTTGGTTTGCAATATTCTTGATGTGAATTCATGTGTTGAAGCTTATTTGGTTGTGTTTTGAGAGAGTCATTACGCCAATAAGAATAACACACGCATTGGTTCGATACCACTTTTGTATTGGTAAAATATCTAACGAATTGGCTACTCGATCGTTTGTATAATGTGCTGGTTAAACAATCAATCGTTGTTTGTTCCTCAACATCAACCTTAAGTGGGAGATAAATATTACTTTTTGATATTAATACTGCTTCTGTCGTTATTAATGTTGCACACACACACACACACACACACACACACACACACACACACACACACACACACACACACACGTATATATATATACATATATGGTGGGACGTGTATGATATCTACATTTACGCGTATGAATGATAAACATATTTGGGAAGTGTACGCACACGCTCACCACCAACATTTCTCTGTCATCGCTTCCTATACACCCTTTACTTTCAACTAGCCAGAAACCTCTATATCCCTTGCTATCGCTCCCCTGTTTTCTCTTCTCCTTTCTAGGCAGCTACCCCAAATGATTTGCAGGATTAAGGTACATTGTAATTCACTGAGTAAACTTTGGTTTCTTTAATCTATTAGATACGTACAAAAGAGCTCTCTTCCACCTTGTAAGTGTTCACAGAAATCTTCCTTTCAGATGTTAACGACAGGCTCTCGAACTCTACTCCCACTCTTTTTACCTAGTCCATAATTTTAGAGCCACCACAATAAATGGAACCTCCGGTGAGATTCTTGAAATGCAAGAGTGAAAATGTGAATACGTCAGGCTTCTTCCACATACATCAAAGCTATGATAAGAGTCTACATAGTGCATTTAGAGCAGAAATCAAAAAGCTAGACACCTTAAGACATTTGACAATAAACATGTGAGAGAGAGAGAGAGACAGAGATCAAGAAATAAACATGTGTGAGAGAGAGAAAGAGGGATCAAGAAATTTGCTGATAGCTTTAGAACGAAGGTTATTGATTGTAATTCCTAAATTTTATACTTACTAATTAAAGTGTGAAGTCTGCAATTATTACAGCATAGTGTGCACTAATGTACCTTATGCAGTAAACTAAGAAATTCTAATTCTTTAAATATGAAAAGAGTTAAAAACAAAATGAGGTAGTTAACTTTGAAGTTTTGATTATGAAAATTTGATTATAAATGGAATGTGTGGATCCAGTCACCAGCAGTATGGTGATAATTCTAGACATGTTTCAGCCTGACTGGACCTTGTTAGCAAAGCACAGTTTTATTCTTAATTCCGATCTTAGAACAATTTTGAGGCTATACATTATCCTAATCATTTTAACACTTATAAAATTATCCCCTTGTCAGCTCTTTCTACACCTCTCACTGACTGAATAAGAAATGTCCTGAAGATATCTAACAACAACAATAACACAAATAGCTTTGTTAATTGTTTACGCTTCCCTAATAAACAATAATTGCTTGTTAATGAAAGATTATTCATTTTGATTTCGCTTACTTGTAATATTTGCTTCATTTCCAGTAGCTCATGTATGGTTTTCAGGTTATTCCTGCCAGGTAATTAAATTGTGACTATTTACAAGCAGCTTAATGAACTTTATGAACTATTTATCAATTACGTATAAAATGGCTCTTGCTTTAAGTGAAATCTGTTCTTAATATACCCTATCATAACATTCCATTAACAGCCAGGTAGATTGAGTCATTAACATTTAAATATCTTGGCCAAAGTGCAGGGTTAGTGACAATATACAAATATTCTGTTTTATTATGTGTACATCCAGTAGTGCTTCTGTAAATATATTGACAGTTGATACTCTGTTTACCATAATTAAAGGGGTAAAGTGCATTTTTCCTATGCATGAGTATGATCTATAGGGATTTATTGTGTTTGGAAGAGTGAAATAACTGAGTGGTTATTCAATGCCATTGGTATTGAACAACCATTTCAAGGGTTTTGACTCCATTTGGCAATTCTATTGCTATTAAGAATAAGTACAAGATCAATTGCATTCACCTTTAGTCCAGATTTCACCCCTGAATATATGCAAAGAGAAGATTCTTTCATTCATTTTCATCACACCAAAACACTTATAAATTCCTCTGACACAAGTCAGAATTACATTGTAAGTATATAATAATATAGAAAATAAAAATGCGTAAATGTTTGTATATAAATCCTTAAAAATGTTTCAGCCCAAAGGCCGCGGCCATGCTGGGGCACCATCGCATATATTTAAATATTTATATATTATTTATCTATCAACCACAACAAACCTGGTCTACTAAACAGACATAGCTATCATGTATAAATTATCTTTAAAAACACTAGGAACCTCCTATTTTGTTCAATATTCAGTAAAATTAACATGAAATACAGATGTCTACTTATATTTGATACCTGTCTGCTGCAGTAACATTTCTAAAAGTTCTTGTGACTATTTCCTAAATCCAGATGAACTGAAACATAACCAATTGTCTTTCCAAGGTAGCTCTTGAAATGCCTGCCATGGATATGAAGCTGTGATACATTAGCTACAGGTTCACTAACTTCGAGTCAACCATTTTGTTTCTATGAATAAAATTTGTTTAATAAAAAATATCCATTAGGATATTTGATGTTCTAAAACAATACTTAATGGACTCATACTGCCTTTATTCCTTTTTCACTAAAAGAATAGTGAATAGTGTCTCAACTTTTTGAAGATGATAACTAAGATACTATTAGAGTAACCATTGATACTAATGTTTAAAATGTAAAAATACGAACATATGACTAGACACAAAAATAACTGAAGATTCTAACTAAATTACTGTATTTAGAGAAATTATAAAATGCAACATTTTTGGCTAAGATAATTCGTTGGTTTAAATTTTAGACTCATATCCTTAAATGCTCTTAAAATGACTATTTATTCTAGAAACCTGTTCATTTCCCTAAGTCATTTGGATAGTTCATGTGTTTGTCAGACAGTGATAAGTACAAGCCTTAATTATTACATTTTGCACAGGTATCAAAAGGAAGGTGAGTAGTAAATTAAAAAGATATTGAGTACACACAGTTATTCAACTAGTTCAAAACACTGACAGCCTTACCATCCTATAACACAATCTTGAAATCCTGCATTATATTCATTCATATGAGAAAAGCAATTGGTAATACAGCAAGATCCTAGTAGGAGAAACATTAATTACAAATACCCAAAACTCTATTTACTTGGAAAAGTGGTCCAAGTTCACCACTCTCATATTTATTGTCTCATATTTTGGATAAAAAGTTCTGTCAAATGACCCATGCTCTCTAAAGTGTGGACATACTCTTTTACTCTTTTACTTGTTTCAGTCATTTGACTGCGGCCATGCTGGAGCACCGCCTTTAGTTGAGCAAATCGACCCCAGGACTTATTCTTTGTAAGCCCAGTATTTATTCTATCAGTCTCTTTTGCCGAACCGCTAAGTGACGGGGACATAAACACACCAGCATCGGTTGTCAAGCAATGCTAGGGGGACAAACAGACGCACAAAACCACACACACACACACACATATATATATATACATATATACGACAGGCTTCTTTCAGTTTCCGTCTACCAAATCCACTCACAAGGCATTGGTCGGCCCGGGGCTATAGCAGAAGACACTTGCCCAAGATGCCACACAGTGGGACTGAACCCGGAACCATGTGGTTGGTTAGCAAGCTACTTACCAAACAGCCACTCCTGCGCCTATATATATATATATATATATATATATATATATTTATATATATATTATATATATATATATATATTATAAAAGGGCTTAGTAAAATAAATTACTTTGCCGCATACTGAACTCATTAGAAATAGCAGCTAAAAAACTTTTTTAAAGCTATTTCTAATACTTAAAGAAAATCTCTCTCATATATAGTGTTTGCTTAATTCAACTCACAAAAGTTGGGGGTAAGGACATCGAAAAATCAGATGCTAAGGTTATTTGAGAACGTACGTTTCAAGATTAGTCAAAACAACATTTCTATCATCAGCTCAGAAATTCCTTGGTTTGGATTTGGAAACACTGAAAATAAGAACATACCCTTTCGAAGATCTGCTCGTAACTAACAGTGCCAACAAATTCAAATAAGCAAGCGAAGAATCTCTGAACAGAGATTCTTCGCTTGCTTATTTGAATTTGTTGGCACTGTTAGTTACGAGCAGATCTTCGAAAGGGTATGTTCTTATTTTCAGTGTTTCCAAATCCAAACCAAGGAATTTCTGAGCTGATGATAGAAATGTTGTTTTGACTAATCTTGAAACGTACGTTCTCAAATAACCTTAGCATCTGATTTTTCGATGTCCTTACCCCAAACTTTTGTGAGTTGAATTAAGCAAACACTATATATGAGAGAGATTTTCTTTAAGTATTAGAAATAGCTTTAAAAAAGTTTTTTAGCTGCTATTTCTAATGAGTTCAGTATGCGGCAAAGTAATTTATTTTACTAAGCCCTTTTATATAATGTAATAATTTGAATTCGCCTTGAATGGTCCCTTTGCATACTGAACACTTGGTGAAATTGATTAATAATTAATTAATTTTGCCCTCAATTGTTGAAATTATATATATATATATATACACATGTGTGTGTGTGTGTGTGTGTGTACGTGTAAATAAATATAACTGCGCTTGCAAGGTGGATTTGAAAATTATAATGTATATGTGTATTTTCAGGGCTATTTGCTGCATACATTAATTTTAGCACCTTCAGGGAAGAAGTACGGATGACAAATTAATTTATTTTGCACATTGATACAGAAACTCAAGTCTGAAGATAACTATAAAAATATTTTTTACTTTCATTCCCTTTGAAATTGATCTTATTCATGGTTTGGGCTTTAACTGCCCTTTCTAGCATGTAAGGTGTCCTGTTAGAGGTCACCTCTTTCGTGTATAAATACGTAAATTGTTTGTACAATATTATATATGAAAATATGTTGTCTATAGACTTTATTATGTAT
Organism: Octopus sinensis; assembly: GCF_006345805.1. Lineage (NCBI taxonomy): Eukaryota > Metazoa > Mollusca > Cephalopoda > Octopoda > Octopodidae > Octopus > Octopus sinensis. Next base: position 55,822,769 of record NC_043007.1, on the reverse strand, counting down.
GCTAGCCACTGGTATGAAAGTTTTTCTAACTTTTCTACCCTTATTATTTTCACAGTATATATATATATATTAATATTTCTAAATCTCTCTAAAGTAGACTATGGCAGTGGTACTGGATATTAATAGTTATCGCCAAGCTTACATGGCAGTCCAGGAAAACAGGACAAATGCTACCATTGATAAGCTCCAAGTGGCCATTGCCTCGAGCGAGCTATGTGACACATGGACCTGTGTCCATTATAACATTCGAACAGGAGAGGTCAGCAGTTTCCCCTTGCTGGTTTGACATCTCCAGACTAGTTTCAGGGTAGTTGCCCCTTATCAATGTAGTGTAGCTGAACTCAGCAGACGTCACTACTGACCATCTGTTTAAAGGAATTTAGGTAAATAAGCCTTCAAACAGACAGTCAGCAGTGACGCCTGCAAAGGTTGGCTACTCTACGTTCATAAGGAGCAACTACCCTGAAACTAGTCTGTAAATGTCAAACTAGCAAGGGGAAGCTGCTGACCTCCCCTGTTTGAAGGCTATAATGGATACAGGTTCATGTGACACATAGCTAGCTAGAGGCAATGGCCGCTTCGAGCTAATCAACGGCAGCATTCATTCTATTTTTCTGGACTACAATGTTAGCTTCGTGATAACTATTATATATATATATATATATATATATATATATATATATATATATATATATATATGTATATATATATATGTATATGTATATGTATATATGTATGTGGTGTGTATATATGTATCATCATCATCATCATTTAACATTCGCCTTCTATGCTAGCATGGATGGGATAACCCATGCCAGCATGGAAACATGTGTTAAACGATGATGATGATGATGATGATATATATATATATAATATATATATGAGTATATGTGTGTGTGTATATATGTGTATATATATATATATATATATATATATATATATATATATATATATTATATATATATATATATAAATATATATATATATATGTGTGTGTGTGTGTGTATATATATGTATATGTATATGTATATATTCTTTTATTTGTTTCAGTCATTTGACTGCAGCCATGCTGGAGCACCGCCTTTAGTCAAACAAATCGACCCCAGGACTTATTCTTTGTAAGCCTAGTACTTATGCTATTGGTTCCTATTGCTGAACTGCTAAGTTACAGGGATGTAAACACACCAACATCGATTGTCAAGCTATGGTGGGAGTGACAAACACTCATATATATATATATATATACAACAGGCTTCTTTCAGTTTCTGTCTACCAAATCCACTCACAAGGCTTTGGTCGGCCCAAGGCTATAGTAGAAGGCCCTTGCCCAAGTTTCCTCACAGTAGGACAGAACCCAAAACAATGTAGTGGGTAAGCAAGCTTACCACACAGCTACTCCAGTGCCATTATATATATATATATATATATATATAGATGAGTGTATTTTACCTTGTTAACAATTAACACGGATAAACGAATGAATAGTTACCAGGGCAGCAAAAATCTCACAAGTAAAGATGTTGTAACTCCTTGTTTATAAAGAAATTCTGTCTTCTCTGCAATTCTGAG